>NC_089792.1:32131170-32183670 GCF_040412425.1 Macrobrachium rosenbergii | reverse complement strand
TGATTTGGCTTTGGGTAGACCTGTGGTCTCGATCGGCTGCCCTGCCTGACATCAGCAGACCCCAGTACGTATGTTTCATGTATCATACCGACCCAACGCCCTTTCTTCCCAGCAGCGAAGTTATTGCGCGGGTATGGCGAGAGTTCGAGACGTGTGAGATGTTTGTTATGTTTTAGAAGGTGTTGTAGTGGCTTTGTTTTGTGTGTGTATTTAGTCTGTAACATCCATTTGCTTTTTAAGCAAACCTATCCGTTGATTACATATATAATCCCGGGATGTCTACACGGATAGCAAAGTGAACCTAAAACTAACAAGTACAAAATGCGCCGAAGTTTCTTCGGCGCCATCGAGTTTTCTGTCTGGTAGTGGCCTCAGCCACGGTCCGGAGGTGGCCTATGTTGTTGGTACCTATAGCGCTGCCAGAAGAACGATTATGGCTAAATTCAACCTTAAATAAAATAAAAATTACTGCGGTTAGAGGGCTGCAATTTGGTATGTTTGATGATTGGAGGGTGAATGATCAACATACCAATTTGCAGCCCTCTGACCTCAGTAGTTTTTAAGGTCTGAGGGCGGACGGACAGACAAAACCGGCACAATAGTTTTCTTTTACAGAAAACTAAAAAGGAGAAAGAGGAAGAGTGAGAGGGAATGGATAAGGAACAGAGATGGAAGGAAGGAGAAGGTTAGATTAGGACAGAGGAGTAAGATGATGAGGAGTCGAGGACAGCGAAAAGCATTTAACCCAAAGTTACACAGTTCTGAGTCGAGGGGGAAGGGGGACGAAAGCTGGGAAGGAGGAAACAACGAGCCTTGCAACAACTGAGAGTGGGTGGCCCTTTGGAAGAGGACGGTGGATTTAAAACTGTCATTTTGGCAATCGTCTGTCACTTTAGGTTTCGGAGGATCCCTCAGAATATCCCCAAATGTCTGCCTTCCGACCATCCCCTTCCCCTCTGCCACATCTTCACCCCTAGACAACCCAGCTCTAGGCTTCCATTCTTATACCAGAGTCCAACAAAACGTATTCTCTCTCTTTTCTCTCTCTCACTGGGTACAATTAAGTGCCTGTTCTCAAACTTGCTTGCCCTCTTACACACACACACACACACACACACACACACACACACACACACACACACACACACACACATATATACACATATATATATATATATATATATATATATATATATATATATATATATATATATATATATATCTCTCTCTCTATGCCTGGAGGAGTCATGGTGTACCATCATGCAGAGAATTATATACCATTTAAAAGGAATTTTATTTACATGTGTAAAAGTGCACATTATGGCGCGGCAGACTGAAGAAGATTTACTTGAGAGCAAGTTACTAAACAATAAAGAACGGCTGATTTCATTATAGCCACTGGAATCAGTTTTTTTTTTTTACTGAACTTGCGAGCCGACATTCCCTTCAGTGCCTTGAAGACACTAAAGGATTCCTGGGACTTTTGAAATCGACTTCATCTTTACTACAGGACAAAAAACAATTCTTCCAAAGCATCGAGTCCATTGAAGGATTCGTAACATCATGTCAAGTTGATTTTTCCTGTTTTTTTCCCTTTTTTTTTATTACGATAGTGGCCTCTATGCCCATACCGCAGCCTAGACTCCCGCGGAGCCGAGTTAGTATTATAAGGGAAATTTGACTCTTGTGGCATTTTTGCAGTCAAGGCAGTAATTGCATAGCCAGGTGGATGAAGAAATTTAAGGAAACAGGTTCAGTTATCGATAAACCACGGTCTGGTAAACCATGTGTTGATGAAGGAAATGTAGCATCTGTAGATTTGATGCATTTGGATTCTGTACACTTTCATTTTAAGTTTTTTTTCCGCAGAATCTTATGCACAGTAGATTTTGAAAGCTTCGTCTCAAGATGTAAATCTTAGGCTCCTATCTCGGACTTCTTTCAAAGTTGTTCTGCAGATGCTACAGCTCCTTCATCAACACATGACATACTAGAACGTGAATTATCAATAACAGAACCTATTTCCTTAAATCTTCATCCACCTGTTTCTCTATTCCTGTCAATAGTCTTCTTTGTTGTACTTGGTTGTAAAGTTTCTTTGGAAAGCAAGGTACATTTTAGCTCAGCCAACCAATGAATGCTGTTTGCTTTTCTAGTGAGGACATGGGTCAACAGCATTCTGAAAAGAAGTCATTTTTAAGTTTTAGAAATTGTGAAAAATACTTGATAAAACAAATAATAAATAAAATTGCAGATGAACTGAAAACCTAGACTCATCAAGCTTTCTTATCCTTTTTGCAGAATAATTCTAACATGTATACTTACAAGCTACAAGTATTTTTAAATTGCACCATGACTTTATGGACATCGTGTATGTGTATATATATATATATATATATATATATATATATATATATATATATATATATATATATATATATATATATATATATATATATATATATATATGGAGAAATGAAAACACTGGAATGTTTTCATTTTCATCACATCGAGACCAGACCTTCGTTCTTTCAGAAGTGAGGTTCAGGGCGTTAGCAATACAACTGCACAAGTCATAAAGAAGTTGGAACCTAAGTACTTCGTATACCTGAGGTTTTTCCTGGGCGGGTGCCTAGCACCTTGCGTTGGGCACTAGTAAGTTGAATGAACTGTTAGCAGGGTTGTGAAGCTAAGTAAAATTTGCTGGTACATTAAGCGCTAGGCGCCTGCCCAGCTTACAAATCTCTCAATGCTGGGTCGGGAAGCTGGGTAAAATTCACTGGTATGTTAAGCACTAGGCGTCTACCCGGTATGCAATTCTCTCGCTGCTGGGTGGTGAAGCTAGGTAAAATTCACTGGTACGTTAGGCGCTAGGTGCCTGCCCGGTTTGCAACTCTCTCATTGCTTGGTCAGGAAGCTAGGTAAAAATCACTGGAACGTTAGGTGCTAGGTACCTGCCCGATTTGCAATGCTCTCCTGCTGGGTCAGAAAGTTGGGTAAAATTCCTGGTACATCAGGCACATTCTCTCGTTGCTCAGTCAAGCTAGGTAAAATTCACTGGGCGTCAGAGCGCTAGGCGCCTGCCAGGTTTACAATTCTCTCGCTGCTGGGCCAGGAAGTTGGATAAAATTCGCTAGTACGTTGGGTGTTAGACGCCTATACCTGTTTGCAATTCTCTTGCTGCTGGGTCAGGAAACTAAATAAAATTCGCTGGTATGTTAGGTGCTAGGTGCCTACCTGGTTGACAATTCTCTGCTGCTGGGTCTGGTTGGGTAAAATTCGCTAGTACATCACCGCTAGGTGCCTGCCCGGGAAAAACCTCATGTACAAAGCACTTAGGTTCCAACTTCTTTTATGTAATGTAAGGATGAATTGCTAATGCACTGGACTCTCATGAAGGACCAGTTTGGTCCGTATAATATATATATATATATATATATATATATATATATATATATATATATATATATATATATATATATATATATATATATATATATATATATATATATATATATATTATATATATATATATATATATATATATATATATATATAATTATATAAAAATGCACCTCTAACAAACTTTTCTGTAAAGTTGATTAACAACATAACGTCGTCTGGGCCGAAATCGGTGTCATAACACGTACGATCTCTGAGAAATTTCGTTGGCAACCAATCTGAGAAAAAACAACAAGCGGACTCAGACTTCGAAAAAGGAACCACTATTATACTTACTCAGCCGTCCATTTCAAAATCCGTTCCGAAACCA
This sequence comes from Macrobrachium rosenbergii, assembly GCF_040412425.1. Classification (NCBI taxonomy): domain Eukaryota; kingdom Metazoa; phylum Arthropoda; class Malacostraca; order Decapoda; family Palaemonidae; genus Macrobrachium; species Macrobrachium rosenbergii. The sequence goes on along the minus strand of NC_089792.1, from coordinate 32,179,898 downwards.
TACGTGCTCACTCGGGCCGGTAGACTGACTTACACTGTTAACTTTACAAGTGGCACCTGCAGCGACAATTTACTTACCTGGAATAAAGAAAACAAAATATTATTAGACAAAATACAAAATTTTAGAATGAAATCTCTCTCTCTCTCTCTCTCTCTCTCTCTCTCTCTCTCTCTCTCTCTCTCTCTCTCTCTCTCTCTCTCTCTCTCTCTTTTGGCATTATTCTAAAGTTAAAATTCAAATATTGTCAAGCGACGTACATAACGGTAAATGTAATTAAGATTACTTGGTGAATATATGGGCCATGCAGATTCTCTCTCTCTCTCTCTCTCTCTCTCTCTCTCTCTCTCTCTCTCTCTCTCTCTCTCTCTCTCTCTCTCTCTCTCTCTCTCTCTGTGGACTAAGAGAAAAAAAAAACTGTGTGCTGACGAAAACGATTCAAATACTTGATGCTAATTTATAATCATGTAAAATTATTACACCACCAGGTTGAAAAAACACGTATTTTTTCGATTAAATTTTGGGAAATGTCTGAACCAAGCAAACCTAAATAAACACGCATCACATAAATGAAATGTAAATCATCTCTTTCAGTCAGAATAAAATGTTTCATTAATTCCATATTTCATGAGTCGTTCTTAATATGAGTTAAATTACATATATATATATATATATATATATATATATATATATATATATATATATATATATATATATATATATATATATATATATATATATATATATAAACCTATAAATATAGGGCCCCAATGACAAGGAAATCGTGTACCTTCCCTCCCTCGAGTTTATTTTTTAGGCATTTTTGTCTTCGTACATATAACCGAGCAGTCCACAGAAATAGTCGTATATGTTTATATACCCTACCCGCCATAGTATATGATAGTGTACTAAGAAATAAAAATTATATCAAAAGGAACCACCGCTAATCTATAAAACTATTCTAAACTGTACAGCTTACCAAAGAATGTGACAAGAAAAAAATATGGAACGCTATTCAATAAATGAATAGACATTCTTGATAAATCTACATTCGAATATTATTATTCAAAACGTAGCAAGAAGACGCGAGATACTCTTTTAAAGAGAAATAATTTCTGTTATTACACGAACAACCATAGTTTTACTGAATGCTGAGAACCTAATGTAATATATCATATTAACTGCTTTAAAATTTTTTTCCTGCAAACTATTCTACCAGGACAGAGAGACAAACCCGCCTCTGCGAATATCACAAACCATGTGCTTTGTGAGAACGTATATATGTCAAAGATGGACATGAAAAAATCTTCAAACTACAAAGGGGGGAATCACTGGCTGGAAATCTCCGCCAATGCCATTAGTACTGTTGCCAAAATACTTTGAATAAAAGTTTTCATTCTAGAATACAAGAAAACAACTAGCATATTTGACTAACAAGAGGAAAGAAGTTGTTGTTTCCTTTAAATATATATTACAGATGGTAGCAATAAACGCAAAAAAAAGAAGTGAAACTCCTCCTTCCCGAGACACACTCGAAATCACACCACACTCTAATCAATTATTTACGGAAATCGTAAAAATGAAAAAATCGTTCATTGCCCTTCGAGTTTTAATATTTACGCCCTAACAGGAAAACAAAAAGTAGACTCTCTTTGGCGAAGATAACAAAATGTATAAACATTAATAAGTTCTCCTAGAATAAAATTCGCCTCCACACAATAAATATAACAAAACATAAAAAACGGTAAAAAAGAAATACAGACACAACACGTTGATTAATAACGAGTGGGAAAAAGGAAACTGAAAAAAAGTTTGGCTCTCTGGAGGCAAGTCAGAAAAGTGATCTTTACATTAAATGGAAACTGAAAATAAAATATTTGCTTTGTCTTGAAATCCTTCAGTAATATTCATAAATATCCGCAGAACAAAGAAATAAAAAATTAGAACATTTATCCTTAGAGTTGTGCGCTTGATCAAGTGAACTCAACATTTCTCTGTCGAGAAGGTTAAAATTAACTAGAGGTCACAAGATGTACTTAATCTGCTATAAATCTCAGGAGTTTATATCAGAGTTAAACAAAATAAAATAGTTATGATCTTACTTTAATGCTGACGAACAATTGCACATTGGAGCACACCAAGGAATATTTCGCCCATATTGTATCCAATCTGGTTTATGACATAAGACAAATGCAAATTACACTTACAAAAACTGAATTTAGTATATATTTATAACCAATGACGGCAACGTATGTAAGTATTTACACAGGATAAATGCTAACGAACACATTTGCGTCTGATGTATATAAAATGAAATTCGTCCATACCACAATGCTGGAAACTCTTGGGTCTAAAGAACTTGAGCCCTTCGGGAAGTCGGCTAATTTGAGAGAGAGTGGAGTTTCAGCCACACACCACAGACATTCGGTTGAAAAGGATAAAGCAAACTCACCCGAGTAGGTCAAGGTCTTTCTACTCTTGTGGTGTCAGAGAAGCCGAGCTGGCACTAACGTGTGATATCATGCATAAACTATTTTACATGAATGTAACCGAACAGCCTTGTTGTAATGCAGCACATTTAACCAAATTCCACATTATCTTTCCATGTTCTGCAACCACCGTTTTGTAATACTCAAAATAATAAAAATTTTGCATGGTGCTTTCAGTTGTAGGGTACTTGCTTTCCCAAGAGGGGACCACAGCTCGCGGGTTAAAACTCTATAAACTTCTTACACAAATATACCAGTGACTAGATACTCTCATTCTGTCGGATCTCTTAGGGCAAACTGAAGGACAAACGAAAGGCCAGACCTTATTCATTACTATTCAAAACGCCATAGGCATCTGCACTAACAAATACATGCAAATGCTGACGTGCTAGATTTATCACACGAGGACCAGGGATCCTTAGGTGTTCCACTAAAGAGTACCAAAATGATTCCTGAAATTATGGATTCGGAACCAGAAGTCAGTGCCCAATGCCTGAAGAACTTTTTTTTTATTCCAAGAGACCGAGGTATTCATTAATTCTTCAAGTGCCGATGCTGACGCCTACAATGCTTTGCCAACATGCTTTCATATCAGAATCAGGAGAGTTCACCTGACGGGCTGACAACTACCCCCTCAGATTTCATATTTAAGAGCTCACGGACTTCACATGTGGACGGACCCATGTTTAGTGTTATGTGTGAAACCTGTTGACACGTACTAGCACTCAAGTATAAGGGTTACTGAGAACGGTGCTCTAACAAAGGACCGGTGTGTGACAAGAACACTTGACGTAAAAGCAACAACTGAGCCAAAAGACAGATGAAATACTGAAACAGAAAATATCTTAAAAACAAAAACTTTTGGGATAAACATCAAAGGCCTTTCCAGTGTACAGAAGTTATCTATAGAAATGAATGTCAGAGGAATGAAGAAGTGGAGCTCACAAGAGCTATCCTAATAAATGTTATAATGTTAAAGATAATCACTTCTGTCATCAATTTTAAATAATAAACAACTCCATTATGCATAAAGATAACGATGATATAAACAACTACTAATGTATATAAGCATGAGCGATTAACTAAAGCAACTAGGACATTATATTCCGGGTACCTGAGTTCACTGACAGAGAGAGAGAGAGAGAGAGAATAATGGAAACCCTCACCCCTAATTCTATAGAGGACGTATTCCTTAATGATGGTGACGTCACAAATATACCCATGATACGATGACGTCAAACACAGGGAAGCCCACAATCGCATCCACCCGTACAGATAAAATATTTACGTGCGAGTGACGCAAGTAGCTTTCCGCCGTTGAGCGTTGTTTATACAGTTCGCTGTTAACCGTTAAAAAAAAAAAAAGCAATCTAGACAAAGCCAATTTCATATGAGGGGAAGGGCTCAGAGAGATGTGGAAATGAACAGGATGCTGGGAAGAAGAGCGAGAGAGAGAATAAAAATCTAATCAAGTCTAAATACACACTACCGTCTGGCCCCTCTTAATTTTCTCATACACGGGACGAATTATAAGCAAAATTTCATCACCAAACACGGTTATCAATAGCTATTGAGTCAAGAGGCTAAATATATTTAACGTGGCCCCACTGTACAATATTTGAGAATCGTTTAAAACATTTTTGGGCCGATTCAAAGGCCAAAATAACAGTGATATTTTCAGTCATTTGGTCTTCGAAGTAAGGAAATCCTTTCTATCATCCCCGATCATGATACAGTATTATCAGCGACAATGTTTCAGTTTTCTACAATCAATAACATACATGGTTTGAGCTTTTCTCTTTTTATCGGCATAAGCTGTATAATAGCCTGTGTTTATTCTTCCACTTTGGGCTATGCATAAAACTGCCTTGGGTTCGTCATGATGTTACGAGTATCATGCTTCAATTCATTCCTCCGACAGTACTAAACGGCACCAGACCAATGATACCCATACGGATACCGGACTGAACATTTGAAAGCTTTGCATACCTCCTACCACCACCACCACCACCACCACTACTACTACTACTACTACTACTACTACTACTATTACCATTAATGCTGCTCTGCTGCTGTTGCAACATTCTGTTCCCATCTCTTTTACATTTTCTAATCTTCTCCTTTAGAGTGGCAGCTAACCTCAATGAACCTCGAAAAGACCATTACCATAATCAGGCCTTCAGAAGGAGCATCCTCGCCTGCAGTTTTAGAAGAAATTTACCAAAATATAAAGTAGAAAATTGCTATAAAAAACCCAAACTACAGTTATGTCTTGTAAATTCTCCACACTTGCATGGATAGGATTATTTCTTAATCTTGCAAATAACGATCGCTTTCGACACTTGCGGAGCATTCCTTGAGAATCAAGACATTTCTATCGACATTGCATTTGTGTGCTTTGTTGGGGACCATGATGAAGACACCGGCAACAGACAACAGAAATCTTTCCATTCGCGTCTCGAGGCTAACATTAAGAACCCTATTATAAATAAACTTCCTTGCAAGAAAGTTAGCCCCTTATCAGACAACTAACTAATGGCGATTGCCAGAGGCCTCAAAGATCAGCAAACGCTATTTAAAGGGGATTTCTAGGAACAGGTAGTGTGTGTTTTTACAGATGCGTTAAAGACATTCTAAAAAATCTTTTTTTCAAAAGTCTTTTTAAAACTATTTTCACTATTACCATGAACGAGCTGAGTTTTTTTTATTTTTTTTTTTTTACACGAATTCCCACTCCTTTTATTTCTTTTCATCTTCCCCCAAATCCCTCTCTTCAACTTTCATGGTTCCTTCTCTCTTCCTTTCCATCTGCATTTGGCAGTCTCTCTTGAAATGTATTCGCGTGCAGGAAATGCAAGCTGTCCATCACAGCGCGCCCACGCCGAGCAAGATGAAGAGGTATAAAGTTCAAAGCGAGAGAGGAAGCACTGAAAAAGATACTCGGGCAGAGGCAAAAATGAAATTATCTTTCGTACTAGGAAGATCAACTCGGAAGATCAGCTTCTCGCAAGAAAATATGAAAGCGGAGCGGTAAGACGTCAAACTGAGGAGGAACCACAAGTCGACATAGGGAAAGGAAGCGAAGAGGAAATAAGCTGAGATGGAGGAAATTATGTAAAAAGAACTCAAGACCCGGGAAAGAGCACGCGATGAGATGGTAATCTCGGCAGAGAGAGAGAGAGAGAGAGAGAGAGAGAGAGAGAGAGAGGTTTGCTCATAAATATTCTTAGGCAAGAATTCAAGCACACCAACAATAATAATAATTCAAGTAATATCGCAGCATGACGAGCGGTCTTTTAATACTTCTTTTATTTATTGCTATTCTTTTTATTCCTTCATTTCTGCTTTTATTTACAAGAATATGAAATTTGCCTCAATTACGCTTTACATACGCATATCGCCTCAATTGTAGTTTTTTTCCATAATGCAATGTACTTTGCTTCAAAATTTGTTATTTTTCCAAAACAAGTACTCTCATTTTTCATCAGCCACATGTTAATTTCATTACATTCATTCCGTGAAGAGGAGAAATGAACTGTTAGCAAAATGGGAAAAATTATAAACAGGACGCCTGCCGTGGTGTACTACTATTTCACAGGAAATCTTTGAGAGAACACTTTTGCCCGTATAATTCTAATGAGCAATAACCATCTTCTAAGCTTGAGTTTTAAGTACAGCTCACTTCCGCTATTTCTTTTCAATGTGAGACATGATTGCTTGTGACTTGGCATTCCTTGTAAACAAACATGACAGTCAAATTAAGGCAATTAGTCACAAAAGTGTTGGTAGAGCACATGGGGAACCACATGCTTGTATAGTGTGTAAATTCTATATGTAAGTATGTAAGTCTGTTTTGTACATGTGAGCGTCTACATATATATACATACATATATATATATATATATATATATATATATATATATATATATATATATGTATATATATATGTATATATATATATATATATATATATATATATATATATATATATATATATATATATATATATATATGTATATATATGTATATATATGTATATATATATATATATATATATATATATATATATATATATATATATATATATATATATATATATATATAATGTATATATATATAATTATATATATATATATATATATATATATATATACATACATACATATTTATAATATATATAAATATATATATATGTGTGTGTGTGTGTGTGTGTAAGGACTAGTCCCAAGATCGATCCCTGACAAGGCGAAAACGCCTTGGATTCATTTCTTGAAAAATCCATTGTGCCTGTGTTGCACTATGCAGTGAATCTTGTACCTAGTAGTTACTAGTGTTCTGTGGGCCACAGCCAGTGCGGAGAAGGTCATTGGGCTAGAGGTCTTATTCCTTAACACTCGCTCAGAACCAGAAGGTACAGTAAAAATAAATATAAAATATATGTAAATGGAAATTTGTTGCGTCAGCCCTTGTTTTTACAAGGACTGAAAACAGCCCAGTGGTTTTAGAATGCAGTCCTGCAAACAATTTTACCTTTTACTTCTTTCCACTTCACCAGACGAATGAAATAAACAAGAAGCGAAAACTAAACATACAAAAGAAACACAACAAGTATGACAAACTTAATGCAATAAATGGGTATAGAAAAAATCTTACTTTAGAAACATAACAAAAAGGAGGGTGCCAAAGAATAAATAAACATTAAACCAGAGTATATTTCATGCAATATTATAAGGGATAAGCAATGTCAAAAAATCATAAAACAGTAATATCAAAAAATCATAAAACAGTATGTGAGAAGACTAAGAATTATTCGACAACATGAAAACATGTCAATCGGAGCAACTGATATGACGAATCCTCAACACAGAATGTTGACAACCAGGATTTAAAAGGCTGGCGCACCCAAAATACCCAAGGTCGGCAGACTCAGCTGGCCAAAGATTGATTTACCCAAGTTAGGCAGACACCCAAAATACCCATAGTCTGCAGGACATCCAATTTGACATTTACAACACTAAGGGTTAATACAGCTAAGGTAAATACTGCCACAAGGCACAACTACGACACCAAATCTTGGCACCCCATAAACACTCCCAAAATAATTGATCATTAATCACTTCAGGGCACTAAGTACACATATACTCTAATTTACTGAGTTCTTACATTTCTACTTCTACTTGATATGTATTGGGTAACAGTATACTAAGTTAGTTACTGAATTCACTAAAAAGTATAATAATGCTACCGTCACATTCTACGAATAATTAGTTAACCTCTTATTGCATCATTATAAAGATAAAACAGAGATTACTATGACAATTCATAACCTCCACAACGTATCCCCAAACGGAATAAATGCGGTTAACTGACAAAACTACAGGACAAAAGAAAAAAAGGGTTTTACTCAAATGAACAAAACGACCAACTGAATTGAGATATTTCAGTGGTCTTAACGAAATCGAATGAAAGCTGCACTTTATCAGTTTCTCGGTAATTCAGGGAAAGTATGTATTTACTATTAACAGCCATGCCATAACAACTCCACAGCTTAGGAGACAAACGCATATGTAATAAACGAATCAACATTTGTCTTAGGATCTTATTATTGAAAATTATAAAATATTCTTGGGTTTTATAAGAATATGAATTTTTCAAAATTTAAACAACGCTTAATAATTTACATAAGTTCAAAGTATACCCAATTATGGGTCGTTTCTTTCAAGTAAGCTAACCGAAATCTTTCGTATTATACAATTAATTAAAAAATGATCTAACTATATATAACTTCTTTTAATGGAAGCTGATCGAAAAAGCAAAATGTCTTCAAAAACCCTGCCAGGAATCCAGAATAATAACTGACAGGTTTATGTATAATAATTACACAAGCAGCGACACGATTCAATCACCAACTTCCAGAATGCAAAATTCCACCGCTGTTTAAGTTCGGGAAAATTTAACGGATGTTAACTCCAGCCTTAATTAGAGCCAAGATCTTAAACTTTGGCGATTGCAGACCCTAAATGATTTAGCCGGGAGAGATAGACCGACCAAAGGGTATTACTCTACAGCTTTCTAGAGAGAGCATTTAATATTAACTAGTAACCAGCACTAATAGTTACTTTGTGGTGTTGAGCTACTTTGCTATAGGAAGAGAATAAAGAAGGAATAGAAGCAGGCTTTGCGTTTTCAGACGGTTGACACAATAACAACAACCACGACGTGGGCAACAGACACTACAGGTGAGATATGTGCAGGATATCCTAAAACTTGACAGGATAATAATTACTGTTCAGTTATGTGCAGTTACCTGAAATTTAATGTAAAGACGACCATAACTCAGATATGTTTAGTTATCATAAAGTTATTTTAAAAGCTGCAACCAAAATCTTTGTATTTATCATAATTCAGTTACGCATCACCTCCAGTTAAGGTATACGCGTTATCAGGTTCATTGCAATATTAAATACAAGTAACATTTAGGCAGTTAGTTACTAGAGATTAAGGCAATTTAAACTACAGCTAAGATAAGAGCAATCATCAGACACATACTGCAATATCAACAAAAACTACAGTGCGTGAAGTTATAAAAAACTTTGAGATTGGTTATTCCATTGACTGGAAACTGTAACAGACTTCTTTTCACCCGACAAAATATGGGAGTCGTATTCACCATACTGGCAAAAAGAACTGTAGGTGCTGTTACATTGCCCCTGCATTACACCAGCACGGGCTCTTGTTCCAGGAGCAGACCGTAAAACTGATTTCATAAAAAAAGGAGTTAATCTGAATACAATTCTATCCAGCCAGTAAAGCTAAACAGCCGGATGGAAGTACACTTATTCCATACATACTTCTTGCCCTAATATACAAAACGCAGCTTACCAGAAACAAAAACAAATAAAAATTATCAAAATATGAGTAGATATATAAGAAAAACATATTAACTTATTCCATCTCAAGTGTCCGTGTGTGGGTGTGAAAGAGAGAGCGGAGATTATTATGAAGATTTTACCTTTCATTATTTTTTCTGCAATATATTTTCTCCACAAAACTTCCTACTTGTTTTTCTAGCAAATAAGGATAAAAGAGAATGAAATAATTTTTCATCGTGCCTCCGTCTGATTCGTATCTCAGGCACACACTGTCTGTTAATGAAATGACCAATTACCACAATCATATCTCAGAGGAGAATAAACGCCTTTATTACTTACTGCTTTAAGTGTCATATTCGCTTCACCGTCCGGAGATGTCGATCCATTTTGTCGGACCCGTTATGCTATCTATTGCACATCCAAGAAATAATGAGGCTGAGATACTTTCTGTCTTTCTCACTCACGCTCACAAAATTCTCCTTTTGTGTGTCCTGAGGGACGCCCCCGGCAGGCCATCTTCGAAAACATTTCTCTGTCAGTTAAACTCACTGAAAATGATGAGATGACTTAAAGAACAATACTTATTAAAAGCACCCGTGTAAATTAAATGCTTTTTACTAGAGTTACTCAGTTCATTGTATATCGGTGTCCTTCGTCCTTACTATTTTAAGTGATGTTTACAAGAACGACGGTTTTGTTCCAAATATCTAGGTAGAGAAGTTAAAACATCCCTTTACAACAAAGAGCATCTGATGCACAAACAAATTAACGCCATGCGGTTTTTTCCAGGCGTCAATTTCTTGATGAAGTAAAGGGATTATTCCAAGTGGCATGTCTCACAGACACTGCACGACCTCACAAGACACCTGTGGCACTACTAAAACCACAACTAGCTGTCTTTTGGGCCTTCAAATCAACAACCAAGCCTCCCTCCCTTCCTCCCATGTCCCTCCTTCTGACAGCAACCCCCCCACCTCCAAACTTCCCCCATCTGCTCCTCTCCTCTCCCAAGGAAGGGCACGGAACGTGGGTGTATGACTTCGTTGTGTGTATTTGCGCGTACAGATGGAGATGATGCTTCTTGAACCGAATCTCTTGCCAAAAGAGGCGCCTCAGTGAACAAAAGACCTAAACGCCCAAGGGAATATACAAACAAATGTCGCCCCTATGTCTTATATGATTAAAACCAATATGTTGCAAAACCATACGGTACCTCATATCTGGATGCTCAATAACAACTAACTAATATTACTGCATTACTTCTGACACCGCCAAACTACCCTTGGAAATAATTAAAAAATAACACCAAGATTGTGTTCTAAGAGTTTACTTCTAACTAATTAATACTAACAAGCAGAAATCATAAAATTTAAGCAGATACATCACGTGGTTTTGATTTTTAGAAAAAAACTGAGAGTCCAAGCCCGAGGAAATGTTTCTTGGTTTAATCCAACTGAAAACTGGCTACATGGCAATGACTTCTGTTTCACGACTTCGATATTTTATACGGAAATGCCCTGCAATATTGTGTGTGATTAAAAACCTAACTGAATAATAAAATGGAGTTTCAGAACCTTGCCAAGAGTGAGCGGAGCGCAGGAAGCAAAGGGAACCAAATTGTAAAAACACAGATCTTGAGCGATCTCGGGGTATTCCAATCATAAGGTTTTTAGGAACCGTTATTTCTTTCAAGCCAAGATTCACGCTCGTCTTTTTACATCAACGATCAAGGATGATCACGTGGAGAGACGTGAGTTCTCATATTTCTCCCTTCCCTTTCCCCTTTCCTGTCTGTCTGGGCATCGCTCCAATAAATGTCGATGACCATTTACGTAAAGGATCCAAAGATCTCGGTAAAGCATATAAATATACAATACTAATATACCAATTTCATAGTGCAAAAAGTTATACTTTAAACGAAGATCGACAAACATCATAACTCCCTCTTTCGCTTTAATAAACATTCTGGGTGACAAATACTGAATTACAGCTTTTTAGACACCACATCTGTATAACTTTCTTGTTCCCTTTCCACCTAACAGTACCATTTCTTTGGTCTCTTTCCACCTAATGGTCGGTTTTCTCGAGTTTCTTTGGTCCTTCCCACCTTAAGGTACAATTTGTTCGTCTTGTCTCACCCAGTGATACAATTTTTTCGGGTCTGTTCCCACCTAACTGACCAACTTCTTTCTTATCTCCTCATCTGACGGCGCAACTCTTTTGGTCTCTCAACAAATGATTGTAAAACTCTCTTTGGTTTATTCTCATCAAACGGTAAAATTTCTGACACTGTTGTCTTATGATACTATTTAATCATAAAAAAATATACTAATCAGGTCTTATCTAAATAAAAATATAGAAAAGAAAAAAGCAAGTAAAATGAAACATAAGGTGTACAGTTTTGAAGATGAAGTTTCAGTCGTAACTTTTTAAACAAATCTGCTTGATTGTAATGGAGTCTTGATTTTCCAGAAGAATTAAAAATATGCAGCACGGTCTTAAAATCTCAAAAGCTGCGTCAATAGCATAGTATCATATGTGTTGCACTGTTCACGTAGATTGCTGAACAATATATAAGAGCATGAACTGGAGCACTGCAAACTTACCATCGCCAAACACTACGGGCAGCAGTAATCTCAACTGGTTTGTTTTTAATCCAACTAATGTCAACGGGTTATTGCATAAGCTATTAGGTCGGTCTAACAACATCGATTATTATCAATATTTACAGAGGGTATTTAATCTATATATAACACAGGAAAAGAATGAAACCAAAACATCACATGGGGATGTCAAGTGCTCAAGCGGAAAATAAAAAAATAAGCTGCTTATATGCGTAACAAATAGTTCTCGGAAAATGAAAAGGACAATCCGTCGGTACTTTGAAAGCGAAAGCAGTTCGAACAAATAAACCAAAAATCAGACATGCGCAAAGCAATCAGATTCAACGACTCAATGAAACTCATAAGCTGCTTTGATTTCATGTTCGATTTTCCCAACATTGCTCAAGCGCAAGTTTCAATGCAGACACAACAGAGAGAGAGAGAGAGAGAAAATAAATGTATTTTTTCTCCCGTTACTAGTTCTTCGTTGGACGAGTGGGTTCCGTTCTCAGCTACCACTCTGTTGGCCGCGAGTTCCAATCGACCGGCCAGTGAAGAATAAGAGGAATTTATTTCTGGTGATAGAAATTCATTTCTCGCTATAATGTAGTTCGGATTCACAATAAGCTGTAGGTCCGTTGCTAGGTAACCAGTTGGTTTCTTAGCCACGTAAAATAAGTCTAATCCTTCAGGCCAGGCCTCTCTAGGAGAGCTGTTAATCAGCTCAGTGGTCTGGTTAAACTATGATATACTTAACTACGCGGAACACACAATTCAGCACAACAGGAACGTCTCATAAGTTTCTCACGTGTGAAGAAACACACTCACATGGGTACACAGAAGAACATACAACATGCGCGGACATTGAAAATAAAATGTCATTGTATGTCAGTAAGCCAACTGTACCACTGTCACTACCACCAAGCTCTAAAGAACTGCCTCTTCGGATCTTGAATGCCACAAGCTCCAACACCACGATGCTGCTCAAAATACGCCATGTCCACAGATTCACCAGAAACAGAAAAGTTTGATAATGAAAAGAAGTAAGTATACCTTAGTTTTACCAGACCACTGAGCTGATTAACAGCTCTCCTAGGGCTGGCCCGAAGGATTAGACTTATTTTACGTGGCTAAGAACCAATAAACCACTCAAATCTGCTTTGTTAGTGCACTGAACGGCCCACAGTCCAGAGGGGTAATAATTATAATACCTATTAACTACTAAATAGTTCCTCATTGGATGGGTCGATTTCGTTCTTGGATAAGCACTCTGCTGGGCGCGTTCGTGTCTCCGGCTGGCCAATGAAGAATTAGAGGAATTTATTTCTGGTGATAGAAATTTATTTCTCGCTATAAAGTGGTTCGGATTCCTACAATAAGCTGTAGGTCCCGTTGCTAGGTAACCAATCGGTTCTTAGCCACGTAAATAAATCTAATCCTTCGGGCCTGCCGTAGGAGACTTGTTAATCAGCTCAGTGGTCTGGTTAAACTATGGTATAGTTTAGTTTAACCTATTAACTACAATTAAGTAAAAAATAAAACTTAAAACAAGTTTCGTGGGAAGGAGCGCGTTAATAATTGTCTACTGATCTTAAGCGTTACAATGAGTTAGTTATCGTCGCACTGCACTGAACATGTACTTTATCTTTATTAGTGTTGAAAATGGCAGTAATAAGCATAAAATTTATCTTTCAATAATATTCTTTGTGTTAAAAGAAAGACTGGCGTTCCATAAGATCGCCAAAGTTGCCAAAGTTGCCCAAGTTCAAGTAGCCAATGAGGTCTTTGGACGGAGTAACAATACTGCCGTAAAACATGTGTTAGTCTTAAAAGCAAGATCTAGATCTTGCTTAAAAGTACATTATCAAATCATCGGGGGAAAATGTTGGATATACTGACGTAAATTACTCGATAATTGAACAACAAACGACTATACTGATATAATATTAAGTAGCCTGTACAAATAACAACTAAACTTAGAAATGGAGAAGGAGAGAGCGATAACTAGACACAACAAGGTGAAGACTGGAAAAAAATATCATTGCGGGTATATGGATAGCATGGCAGTATCTGGAAACCTTTACTCTTATAGGCCAATCAGGAAGTCTTTCTTATCGCTGCCCCATATGTTGGCATGCAAATTAAAGACACCTTTGTCCGAACTTCGCAACGGTACTTGACGTCCCTTTGGTCCAGCACTTGCCGTTTCGACCCTCTTTTATACTACCGTTGTTTTTGACGGGATAGGTGAACTAATCAAAAAGTATACCTTAGTTTAACCAGACCACTGAACTGATTAACAGCTCTCCCTAGGGCTGGCCCGAAGCGTAGACTTATTTTACGTGGCTAAGAACCAACTGGTTACCTAGCAACAGGACCTACAACTAATTGTGGAATCGAACCACATTATACCGAGAAATAAATTTCTATCACCAGAAATAAATTCCTCTAATTCTTCATTGGCCGGCCGGAGACTCGAACTCGGGCCTGACAGAGCTCTAACCGAGAACTCTACCAACTCGTCCAACGAGGAACTAGGTGAACTAGTGAAGCACAATAAGTTCAAGAAGGGAAATTCCCGGTCTCAAGAAAATATTTTCCGATAATACATTACGCAATGGGAAAGACCCTTAATCCAAACAGGAAACAAGGTAAACGCACAAAAGCACGCTCCGGCGAACAATGGCTAATCTGAAACTAAGGAGCGAGTGAATGAAGAGCCAATAAAACACTCGGAGAGAAGAAAAGGCGGTAAATCAATATTAAGCCACGGAAAAAAAATAAAAAATAAAAGAAAATGGGGCGGCTCGCAAAACCATCTCGGCAAGATAAATAATTCTTAATGCACATGAATCTCGATGGAGAGAGAGAGAGAGAGAGAGAGAGAGAGAGAGAGAGAGAGAGAGAGGGGAGAGGAGGGGGCATGAGTTAGGGCACAAGGACCAAACACCATTTTTGGTTGCTTTCTTTTAAGACCGTCCGAATAGGACCTTCATATCAACATGAGTGGACAACCAGCACCAAGCAAAGGTATAATTTTAGTATAAGGAGAAACATTTCCAATACATCACAATGAAATCACTAAAAATAAGAAAAATTACATTAAAAAAATTGCATATGAAGAAACTATTAAGGCCGAAGATATACATTCTACTTCCGCGAGACATCAACATATTAAGAAATAACAAGCCTATAATACTGTGATATTAAATGTAAAGTAGGATACAAGTAAATATATAATAACTTGATCGCCACAAATAACATTTTCACGCCAAATGCTAGTATATTTGTGGTATAGTATTTACTAGAAGAAAACCATCTGCACTTTGACATATTTTCTGGAACTAATAAAAAAAGAAGTATATACCTTGAAGTATTGCCAACTAATGTTTGCGTTGCTTTAAGACAACAACAAGATGTAAAGTTCCGGGACGCCACAGAGTGATGAAAATGACTGAACCATTCTACCTCCCCTTTCTAAGAGATTATATCTCCTTACCCAACAGGTTAAGTCCAGTTACACTGTTTCTTCTGATGCAGAAGAGTGTTCCAAATCTCTTCTCTGATGCAGAAGAGTGTTCCAAATCTCTTCTCTGATGCAGAAGAGTGTTCCAAATCTCTTCTCTACTGCAGAAGAGGGTTCCAAATCTCTTCTCTAATGCAGAAGAGGGTTCCAAATCTCTTCTCTGATGCAGAAGAGGGTTCCAAATCTCTTCTCTAATGCAGAAGTGTGTTCCAAATCTCTTCTCTAATGCAGAGGAGTGTTCCAAATCTCTTCTCTGATGCAGAAGAGTGTTCCAAATCTCTTCTCTAATGCAGAAGAGGGTTCCAAATCTCTTCTCTAATGCAGAGGAGTGTTCCAAATCTCTTCTCTGATGCAGAAGAGTGTTACGAATCTCTTCTCTAATGCAGAAGAGTGTTCCAAATATCTTCTCTAATGCAGAAGAGTGTTCCAAATCTCTTCTCTAATGCAGAAGAGTGTTCCAAATCTCTTCTCTACTGCAGAAGAGTGTTCCAAATCTCTTCTCTACTGCAGGAGAGTGTTCCAGATCTGTCCCTGCTCAAGCCACAGTGGTCCCACCATTTACAGTAGCTGTCTGGGTCTATCTTTACGCGGAAAGTGGTGGTTCCACCTAAGGGGGACTGGATAGCCCAAAGCATCTACTATAATAGTCTCCATAGATCGTACATGAACGCGAGCTCCAAAGGTCTCGGCGTGATGGCCGTAGGTTAGCAGGAGGGACCAGAACATCTATTCGATCCTCAAATTGCACGCACACATCACTAGCGGTAACGTTTATGCGCTTTATATACCGACAATGTGACGACGATGACAAGAATATTACCTAAATTATTTTTCTCTCTGAAATTATGGAAATATCAGCATTATGCTGTATATATTCTGAAGAATGATCCTGCTTGTCATTAAGAAATGAGCGTAAGATAGTATTCTAGAACAATAAAGATCATTCTCGGTCTGGGTTCTACAACCTACCGCTTGTTCACCACCCACCTCTAACTTTGCATAAGATAAGTATGCTTGAATAATATTTTTCCACGTCGTTTGGTTAAAGCGGTACCTGATATCGCTGCATACAGTACACTAAATCTAGTTTCACGACAACGATTTGCAGTGAAACACGATAAGAGAAAACATAGCTATGAGAGAAAAGCTTTCCTCTTCACAAAACAGAAGTCACTAAATTTTATTTGCAATTTTGGTGCAATATCCAAAACGTGTTTCATATGATAAGACAAGAAATTGAAACAACGAATTTTAATTCCATAAGACATATATCACGACTTAATTTGGCTGAAGTGAATTCTCCAAGAAATACTCAAGGGTTAAATATGGATGTTTTCTTTGAAATACAAGTTGAGTATATTAAATAGCTAAAAAGGACACATTTTATCAGCGCAGAAACATGTCACATTATATACATATATATATATATATATATATATATATATATATATATATATATATATATATATATATAGAGAGAGAGAGAGAGAGAGAGAGAGAGAGAGAGAGAGAGAGAGAGAGAGAGAGATTGCTTGATTTCATCTGTGACTGTTAAAACTGGCGTTACAACAGCTAGTTATTAGCGGCGTAAAAATTTAAATAAAGAAATTAAAAGATCCGTAAATAAATACATTTAAAGAAGTTTCATAAAATGTATCTACTATATATATATGTGTGTGTATTTATATATATATATATATATATATATATATATATATATATATATATATATATATATATATATATATATATATATATATCTGTAAAACAGAGAATGAGAAATATATTCAGGGCTTAGCATACGCTTTTAATCTTCGACTTGCAAATAAACTTTCAATACCAAAAGGAACAAGGAATATTTTGATACGCACAAAACATCAAAATTGAGAGGGCAAATGTGTATGTTCTCATGAAGATAAACCTTAGTAAGAGGAGCGTACTCATCATGCACATACTCGCATTTCATACGGTTTCCTGATGAACAACTACCTTTACACGGAACTAGAGGTCACAAGGTTAAGCAGCAAATTCTCACTAGGTGGCAACAACCCTTTCGGTTCAGTGTAATTGGGAATGAGACGGTTAACAGCACAATACTTCGGCTACAAAATATTTTGAAAACGTCGGCTTAAAAGTCATTTTCGGGGCAAAACACGTTTTAGGAAGTAACTCCGGCCGTGTAGCAATGAAACGAAGTGGATGTCTAATGGAGTAATGTTTTTCTCACCAAGTAAACTCTAAACCAGACAATGCGTGTGTGCGTGCATATCTTCTTGTTGGCCCAATTCAAACCTGCATTTCGCTAATAACCAAGCTACAACTACAAGCTGCGTATTGATTTGCTGACGCACCGGCGGTGCCCTTATATCCAGCTTTAAAGGTCTTCGGACCATCGAATTCCTTAAGGAAATGTGATGCGTGTTGAGATATCAGTTCTCCAGGCATCGCACTGAAGTTTTAATGCGCGCCTTCAAAGCTGGCAGCGTGGCCCTGCATTTGGTATGACTACTCCTTCCCAAATTTTGAGTGCTGCTTTCTCGCCTTGTACAAAGCCATAAAACGTTGCTTTGAAAATTACTAAATAATTTACTGTTTGTCAAAATTTTCTATAACCATAAACACGTTTTCGGTGTCGATTATCACGGTAGTTGCGACAGCCCGTGACGTAAAAAAACAAATAAAAAATGCGCCGAAGTTTCTTCTGCCCAATCGAGTTTTCTGTACAGCGTATAATGCTGTATGAAACTCACCCACGGCCAGGTGGTGGGCTTGTTTTTGGCACCTACAGCGGTGTCAGACTCATGATCATGGTTAACTTTAACCTTAAATAAAATAAAAAAAATACTGAGGCTAGAGGGCTGCAATCTGGTATGTTTGATGATTGGAGGGTGGATGAGCAACATACCAATTTGCAGCCCTCTAGCCTCAATAGTTTTTAAGATCTGAGGGCGGAAAGATAAAGTGCGAACGAAAAGACAAAGCCATCTCAGTAGTTTTCTTTTACAGAAAACTAAAAATAATAAAAATCAACCCATTTTAACAAACATCATCCTGGAATCCAGTGTGCTCAAGATGTTCCAGAACCCTCTCTATGAATGCATGATATGCACAGTTTTTGTGTTAGCAAATAGCAGCCTCTTTGTTTTCGGACTAGGGGAAACCTACAAAAAAAAAAATCGAGTGAACAAATGAAAATCTGTTTATAAACATTGCACCGTATACAGCTTTTTAATTTTGATAAGCGTTAAGGTCGAAGGGATTGGCAACCTAATGGCCTTTTCTGGCCCCGGAGCGCAAGACTCTAGAAACAAGAAAGGGAAGGGAAGAGTGTGTGGCACGAGAGAAGCGATAGACCTGTCTCTTGAAAAGAGGAAAGGCTACAAGTCATGAAAACCGAAGCACGAAGAGAATTCCAAAGCTTGGAGGTAGTGGGAAAAGCTACTTGAATTAACTGCCTAACATGAAAACAAAACATTAATGAATGAAGCAAACATTAACAATAACGTAGAGTAATCAAAGGAAACGCCATGATAAAAATTCACAGAATACTAAATAATGCAAAACCTCGATCCTTCGAAAATTTAACATGTCCTTCATTACATAAGCTCTCAATAAATAAAACAGGGGGCGGGAGCAGGAGCAGAACAGCGGGAAAGCTTCACTCATCAAAAACCGGATTACCATAAATCTGGGCAAACTAATTTACGAACCAGAATTCGTTGCTTCACTGGACGACGAAAATAGAAAGCGAAGCAGCAGACTCCATACAAGATCATAAATCCGCTTTGATTCGCCGCTCTAAAACTTTCCCATTCCTTGGCCAACCCCGGTCGTATAACCGAACAATTTTGCTATTGTTCATCTCCGCTGCTATTTTCACCAGCGGGTTTTATTGAGAATGTTCGGACCGTTCCCCTCTGCAATAAGAGGGGAAACCGAGGAAACTGAATGTGAAGGCGATCGCACAACTTTCAAAAAGAGGGAGGAAGGATTGCCTGATAGAGCTCCTTATGGGTCCTCGACGATCTCTCATTTTTCTTGGTCTTCTCCTCTAAAGGACATTCACGGTTAATTGAAGTTATTCCGAGTACAAGGTCGACTTTCATTTTAATGCCATTCATATCGTAATTCGCTAGTTTATTACAGGAACTTTTTTTTGTCAAGCGTCACATCGTACAAACGAGTAAATTATTTCACTCGCTTATTTTGAGCAATTCAAGTCAGATGTAGGCTAGAACTTTCTCTTAATCAATTTAATGAACACTGCATTGACAATAAAATATGCCAGTACGGATTTTAATCCCTTAAGAGAGATTTAATAGAATTTTTATTTCGATAGATCTCTCTGCAAATTTAGATAATAGCATTTTTATACGAGGACATAACTCAGTTTAGTAAAATAACTTCCATATTATGTCCTCTTCATACAACATAGTAATATAGTAGCTATTGATATAAAACGTTTAGCTTTTAATATGAGCGAGTCGTCTCAAATGTTTTTACACTAACTTCAGTTTTTTTTTTCAGGACACTGAAAATATATTTTTAGTAGAATAAAAAAAATCTCTCGCTTAGTACGTGCTTGGCACCAAATGGAATAAGTACTCTCCTTTGCTAAGAACGTCGATTTCTTTGGTAAAACACGCAGTGACCAAAAATTTATGATTCACCCTATTTGTCAAAGGATTTCTATCGAGAATTCAAGTCTATTTCATTATTATAGATCACCACAGCTTTAATGGAGAAATGCGCCTAATTTTAAGGAATATCAAGCCTTAAGACGCTACAACATAGCTAGATATATATATATATATATATATATATATATATATATATATATATATATATATATATATATATATAGAAGCCTCTATGGCTCAGTCAGTTACAACAGCAACTTCGGACTTCGTAGAGGTCTGTGGCGCGGGTTCAAATCCGCAGCCGACTGATCAGAGAGGCAGACACTTTGCTGCTATCTGTGTAGACATCCCGGGATTATATATGTAATCAACGGATAGGTTTGCTTAAAAGCAAATGGGTGTTTGAGACTAAATACACGCACAAAAAACAAAGCCACTACAACACCTTCTATAAACATAACAAACATCTCTCTCCGTCTCGAACTCTCGCCCTACCCGCGCAACAACTACGCTGCTGGGAAGAAAGAGCGTTGGGTCTGGTATGATACATGAAACATACGCTACCGGGGTCTAAGCGATGTCAGGCAGGGCAGCCGATCGAGACCACAGGTCTACCCCAAAGCCAAATCAAAAAGTCCTTCAAAGAAGGCATCATTTACCCCATACAAAATGGGAAAAAGCACGTTAAAAGAAGAAGAAAAGAAGATATATATATATATATATATATATATATATATATATATATATATATATATATATATGTATGTATGTATGTATGTATGTATGTATGTATGTCTTTTACTGTAATCGAACAGTAGACACGAAGGCAACCAGCAAAGTTGGCACTGGCTGATCTGTGCATCATCGGACTCCCATATGATAGATCTAAGGACTTCCCCATCTTGTCGTCCACATTTCAACCGGACAGTTAGTGAGTGCAAGCATGTACGTATAAGGGCTCCAATCAACGACGAAGCATAAAATCGATACTGCACATTAATGTCATTCATCACTATTGGCATGATTGCAAACCTAACCTGTCATGATTAACAATGCGCACACACCTTACTGGTGACCTTCTTTACCCTGACTACGTGAATCGAATTTGAAAATGAGGAGCATTATTCTATGCATCTCTTTAACAGGAACTGCACTGCTCTGATCGCTATAACACCACCACCCGCCATTTTGATTGTGAAATTTAAACATTTTTAAACAGCTTTGGTACTGCATGCAAAGATTCTCTTCCACCACTGCCACTGACTCTGACAGGTAGGAATTATTTGTTTTCTTCAAATAACAAATACTGTTAGGAAATAGAGCTGAATTAACAGATCTGAAAAGGTTCAATTAGTTTAATGACACTCAGCGAACGCGTTTGCCTTTTTCCCTCCGCTCTGTTGAGGGCAAAAACAAAACAAAACAAAAATCTTGAGTTATTTTCGATGCTCGCAAAATTTTTAATTCAGCAGCAATTCGAGATTTCGGATGTTTTATATTACTACCAGATACGCGAGGTACGAAAAACCTGTGTTAATTCAATTGCAAAAAGCCTTTCTCTAAAAGTTCACCACAAAAACATAAGCGCTTTCATGTATTTGCTTCGACAGATGAAATTTGTGGAGCACTTTGATATTCATATTTCGGTTGGTATTGCCTTTGTGTATCAATATTCAAACACTGGAAAACATGCCCATTTACTTTTCCGCATGAGAGGGCATCGAAAAAATAACGCTGATGAGAGAGATTGTTGATGCCCTACCTTGGAAAAATAAGGAACGGTTATCTTTAATTAAGATGAAATTCAAGGTCGTCAATGCAGCACGTAAGCAAAGCTTATATACTTGACTTAAATGTGTATACATATGCATATGCACACAAACACACACACACACACATATATATATATATATATATATATATATATATATATATATATATATATATATATATATTATATATATACACGAGTATATTTAAATATATAATTACTTCCATTACTTGATGGGAAAGCTCCGTGTTAAGAGTAAGAAATTGATACTATTTTGAAACTGCTTGATAATTATGCATGTCAGTAACAAGTAATCCTTCCCGAGGAATTTCAAGAAGCATAAGAAATAACCAAGCGAAGACTAATTCAGATACCTACGCATCAAGTCGTTCTAATTTATTTTTCCATCTACAGAAGCAGTTTACTTTCTTTACGCCTCGCCTTCTCCTTCCTTCCGCCTCCGTCACACACGTTCAAAGACTGCTGTCAAGAAATTGTTAATATTTCAGTTCCGTTGAGCGACTCAAAGTTTTCCCATTTCCTTCCAACTTACTTTATTTGTTCTTCCTTCGTCGTCCGAGTCTCAGAGAGACACAAGATCCAACGTCTCTATTTTCTTTCCTTCACTCGACTCGCTCTCGTCAAGCGAAACAAATATTTTCTTTCGAATCAATTCTTACTTAAACAGACTAGTTTGTCTGTTCTTTTTCTAAGGATAATGTATTCATTCCTTCTCTCTCTCTCTCTCTCTCTCTCCCTTTTACAGACCTACTTATGATAACGATGATGAAATCAGTTACCACTGTTCGGTTCAACTCTTGCGTTAGAGATCACTCTATTTCAGTTCAGAACTTTCTAATCAAGAGGAAAAGTCGGCGCCTCTTTATGAATAATAAAAAAAAAAAAACATGTAATGATGACCTACCAGATAAAGAATAGCCCAAAAATAGCAAACGCCTGAAATTCCTGCTTTCACATATATTTCAGACCTACGCACACGGAATTTCGAATGAGCACGTACAAAAAATTGTCACCATTCCCAAAACAATAAAGGTTCCTTGTTACTTACAATGACTGTACTATCTGTTCTGGTTTATCTTTCCAATGAAAGAAGCAGTTCCACCCAACAGGGCACTGGATTGCCTACGACTACTAGCGGTCTCCATAGATCTTGCATTGGCACACACGCCATCGCTTCTGTCGGGTAGTCGTTTGTCTGGGAGTGGGGCAATAGCAACTATTCAGGCCCACTGGGCCGACAAAGTTTCCCACAAACCATAAATAGTAATGCGCAATGGAACCATTCGCTTGATAGCATAGTCGCAACTTCTATGTCCTTCTCTCATGTAGTTACATAACGGCAACATCCATTCATTCCCGCTTCCTTTCTTCCACCGTTTGCTGTTCAACCTCTCTCACTACTGCTTCCTTCTAAAACGGTGGTGTTTTCTCCCAATTGGACCTTTAGATCCCTATGCTTCATCTCCTTTATTTCCTGGCTCTCTTTATCTTGCTATCAAACCACTCCATCTCCCGCTATCACTGTCTGAGCGCTGAATAGCTGAAAGCGCCCGAGCTTGTCTCTAGAGCCTAGTTCATAATTCATTCATCCACAAGCAATGAAGGCATGCAGCAACAATATTTCAATGCCTTCAGGAGGATTAGTCGGTCAAAACAAGAGGGAGTATAGAATCAATCGTCATTATGAAATGAGCAACGGAAATAAGTCTCATTAAGCTTCAACTTAAAAATCTTCATAAAGTTCCACAGATTTACGTTCGTGTGCACTATTTCTTAGTACCGTGAAGCTATCAACACAAGGTTCCGGGGAAACGAGTTTTTCTATCGTATTCAGACATAAGGCATTTAGTCGGGTGAGCGCACTTGAAACAAAACTACACAGAAATGTTGGGTTTTTTCACATATTAATGTTAGCAGCACACACTCGTCATAAAATAAATCACAGTTAAAGAAGGAGCATAAAATGAGAAATACGAGTGTCAGAGGATGGTGCACTCATAAAAATACCTCAGTGTGTTAGTTCAGTCGACCCTGCTAAAAACGACAAAGAATAGAGGGCATTAATAATTTATGGGAAATTAAAAGAAAAAAAGATTAATGGCAATAATTCTTGTACTGGGCATATATATGTATATATATATATATATATATATATATATATATATATATATATATATATATATATATATATATATATATATATTTATTTATATACATAATCTACTGGTCGAATATTACCAGATACGTAAACGTGACCTCCTTGTGATTAAGGGATGAGTTCGTTCCCACTTTACCAGATATCATAACTGCTTCGTTTCTCTTGTACTTGGATCCAAGGCTTTACAGTAACGAGAATACCCAAAAAAGCGCAAAGAATTCGAGGAGTTAAGAAGGCTTTGTGGCTATTACAATTTTATACATACATACATACATACATACATACATATATATATATATATAGATATATCTATATATATATCTATATATATATATATATATATATATATATATATATATATATATATATATGTGTGTGTGTGTGTGTGTGTGTAATGTGTGTGTGTGCATATGCTTACAGATACACACACACACACATACTACCATATAAATTATATAACATATACATATATATATATACATATATATATATATATATATATATATATATATATATATATATATATATATATATATATATATATATATATATATATATATCCGATAGGGAAGTCAAAAATACCACATGAGGTCATTTCAAGACATCAGAAGTACACTCAAGGGAATTTTAATCGGACGAATGTTTCTGCTGTACAGTTTCACTTCATCACGAACAAAAAACTATTTATCATGTACGCATAAAAGGTGACATATTGGTAAAATATTATCAAGATATACTGAGATATACATGGAAAAAAGACGCTACAATACCACCATTATTCTGAGATTTTAAACTGAGAATCTGTGCGTATAGCAAATCGCTGTTATTGTACATTTATCCTGCAACACTTTGACCACCGAATGTGCAACAGGACGCAAAGCACTATCTCCTGGTTGCCCGTGACTGGTCAAAAGCTATGTGAAAGAAAAAAAAAAAAGGGGCCGAGGGGTTGCTCCATGTCGAGGCTTTATTGGCCAGGTGTACATCTCTGTCACAAACCCACGACTTTTATTGGAAGTCCCAACCCTAATCAATGCTTTGTTTGTTACGTGTGGCCCTGTGGCACTATAACACTTAGGATTTTGTATTGATTAAATTCTATCTGAACCTCAACAATATCACGTCATTTCATTTAGTTTTTTCCCCCAATTCATCAGCATTTCTATGCAATTTTATGGAGATGTGATTGAAATTATTCATAATGCACACATGGGTTGTAAATATTAACGATTTATGTAAAAAATTTTCTTTCGTTTTCATTTCAAATTATTGCCTTTCAGCGGACTTGACCGTGGGCGTTGCGTTGCCAGTATACAAAATTTAATCACTCAATCAGTGTCCAGTAAAACAAACGAAAGCACCTGCGTGTGTGTGTGTGTGTGTGTGTGTATGAGAGAGAGAGAGAGAGAGGAGGGGCGGGGGACTGGGGAAGGGGCCTTGGGGAAGGCTTGATGGTCGTGCCGCGTAATCTTCTCAAGACAAGGTATTAGGACAACAGGAGGCGGCCCCAGGAGTTTCCTTACCATTGACCCTTTGGTGCTGTGGTTATTTCTTCTACCTTCCAGAGAGAAGGATGAGGCTGTGGGTTGGTAATAGATAGACGGAGATTTAGGTGCGCAAAGGCATATGGGAAGAGGGCAATGTATGATTGTTTAAATATCAATAATTTCGTTTTTCTTTTCGTGGCTATTTTCTTGCATAGTTTTCGTGTTACCGATTATGGGCTTTCTCCGTTCGAAAATTAACATATAGATTTCATAATTTACTTCGCCGAATATCTTGAAAGGGGTCTTGTAACATACTGTAAATATATACATATATATTACATTATTATATAATATATATATATATATATATATATATATATATATATATATATATATATATATATACACACACACATATATATATATATATATATATATATATATATATATATATATATATATATATATATATATATATATATATATATATATATAATGTGTTTTGCTTGTATGTGTATAATGCGTATGGAGTGCGTTACTAAGACATCTCAGAACAGAAAGCACAATTTGAAGAAATCTGGAATGCTCACTCATCCTTCGACCTTCTCGAATTACTGAACTGCTGGGAGAAACTGTCTCAAGGTTGACTGTTAGCTGCCCAGGACACTACTAACTTTGTCGCTCTCACAAAGTTTATCACATCCAGACGGTCGTGTAATGAATGCGTGTGAAGTTTTCTGTCCATCTGATCTACAGATATCTTACTAAAACATACACATACACACACACGCATACACACACACACACACCTCAATAACAGGGATTTTCAGCGTGGTAAATTTTGAATGCACTTGGCGGGGATACACACTGTGAACCCAGTGCTTTTTTTCCGAGCTAAAACTAATTATCAGCCCACCAGTAAGTAAACATCAAAATTCAAAGCACGTGTGCTCCTTTTGTCCATTTGCTTATACACAGTTAAGCAAATCGTAATTGGCTTCGATACCACAGGTAACTGGGAATGCAAGTGATATTGCGAAATAAGGCGATATATTCAGGAATGCCTTCAGCCTTTCCATTCCCAAAAGTATACCTTAGTTTAACCAGACCACTGAGCTGATTAACAGCTCTCCTAGGGCTGGCCCGAAGGATTAGATTTATTTTACGTGGCTAAGAATCAATTTGGTTACCTAACAACAGGACCTACAGCTTATTGAATCCGAATCATTATAGCGAGAAATGAATTTCTATCACCAGAAATAAGTTCCTCTAATTCTTCATTGGCTGGTCGGAGAATCGAACGCGAGGCCAGCAGAACGGTACCCACTCTTCCAATGAGGAACCTTTTCCATTCCCAATTCGTATATCTATCAATCTTTATTCAAATTCTTAATATACTTTAAACTTCTAAACTTCCGTCTCATTACCCTTTTTCTCTTCACTTAACATCCAAATGTTTCTTGCGGACTTCGGCGTCTTTTCCTCCCGATAACCATCAGCCATTGGTCCTTAATTTCCCAAGTTCTCCAAAGGCTGGGAGTCTTTTAAACGGAAAATACACCATCAACGAATACTTGTAGGTAGCCGTCATAAATCATGCGAAGTGTCACTTACGATGATGGTAATTACCGGAGCTGTAACGCTGCAGCGCCTCTGTATCTTTCCGGGTAATAATAACGTAATAATAACGGTTCGATGAATCACGCACTGACACGAAGAAGGATGGGGAAAGAGATATGTGGGTCTAGGTATAGCCATGGTCTAGGGCGGCAGGGGTGGGAGCGGGGTTGGGGTGGGGAGGAAGAAAACGATTGTAGTCAAGTGGTGTGAACCAAAATTAATTGTTCCCTCCTCTCTTCAATGGCGCTGGCAAACAAGGGAAAGGGGGTATGTGGTCAAAAATGTCTCTGTAAAAAGGTCAAATTGATGAATCCAGCACAAGAGGATGTGGGGGAAAAGATCGAAATACGAGAGCAAAGAGAATGGTGAGCCATAAAAAAATAAAACAAAGGAAAATAAGTCTCTGAGTACGTGAGTAGAAAGTTAGAGGAAGAATCTCTATCTACTTCAATTTTCACATTTTCCTGTTATTCAAAGTAATGTTTGAGACTTATATCTTTTCACTTCACATATATATATATATATATATATATATATATATATATATATATATATATATATATATATATATATATACATATAAAATATAAACTCGATTTCTTCGTCGTTTGTATTTGAGTAATGAGTAATACAAAGCCCGCTTGAAAAACATTCTGAAGAGTTTAAATAACGTTTTGTGATGATTCTACACTATGCATCCTTTTACTTAAATGCCACAATGCCGCCAACAAGCAAGGGTGGCTTTCGGTACTGCAGTGTACGGTAATGGTACCGGTGAAATTTTTTACTTAGTGCACTGAAATTACGGTACGATATTTGTGAAGATGTTCGGCGAGATATTTTTCAGGTGCGAAAACGAATACATACACCTTATCGCACCATACTTCCAGCCTAGAGCATTTTGCAAGTCTGAGCAACTAATAATATTTCGGATGTGATGACAAGAAAAATGTAAAGTTAATCCAATTCTTAGGGATGTCCCTAATTACGAAGTGTTCATTGAGTAACAGGAAGGCAATAATCCCCTAGTCTATTATCTCGCTGTATATTTAAAGTAAACAAACTCTACTACAATATTTTACGGTGGGCTGTCGGGACCCAGGACTCTGACCGTTTGGTTTGCTAACTCTCAGTCTGTGGCGCCGGCTCAGCTGATTCAGCATTTTTCTCTTTCTCTCGTTTTCTTGCACATTTTCGCCGGGAAAGTGGTTTTAGTTTTCTGTAAAAGAAAACTATTGAGATGGCTTTGTCTGTCAGTCTGCACTTTTTCTGTCCGCCCTCAGATCTTAAAAACTACTGAGGCTAGAGGACTGCAAACTGGTATGTTGATCAAACTTTTTATAAGTCGGCCATGTCCCGGAACGGTCTCTTTCTTCAGGAAAGCCCGTGGGGAATAAGCAGGATTTTCTGACCGGATTAAAGAACCCCTAAGTGAGGGATGCAGGTTAGCTGTAGTCGGATTATAAGTCAGGAAGAAGTCTGGCAACGTAGCTAATGACAGCCATGTTCGTAGTCAGTTTGTAAGGGTATTCACAATAAGGAGTGGTGATGAATACCACAAAAGGAAATTCGATGAGACTGAAAAGCATGCAGTAAGCTGCATTAATCCCATAGAACAACAAAAGAGAACCCCAGGAAACTAACGAAAGGAAATATCACGAATCCGGTGCAATAATAAAGGGTATTACAAAAGCTATAAATTTTGCATAAAGATGCAAGATTCGAACAAAAGAGAGATCGTCTAATTCACAATCAGATGTTATTTATATGAGAATGTTACAAATTTCCAAATAACAGAAAACTGTCAAAATTTTGTTTCTTTTCAAAACGTCATAAATAACAACAGAATGCTACAAAGACTTTCTATTAAAGAGCTTATGCACAAAATTCCTAAATCTGTGATTTGCAACTGCTACCTAGTCCTCTGTTTATCTACTAGGAGGCGCACGTTATTTATTTTGAATTTCACGTGTTGATGCGATTTCGTAAACGTCTCATTTGTATTCCCAATCCTGCTTTTTCTGTCTGTTTTTGTACTAGATCAAATAAATGATTACAGTCAAATGACAAGTATTACCACAGGTCTTTCACACTTGCTCCATATCTCGATAAATCTGACGGCTATATGAAAAGCCTCGAGGAACTCCTACCGTGTTAGAGGATAGAAAGATACCACAGAGTATAATTCATAGGAATAACAAAGAGCAGCCTATTATATAATCTGTGTACTGCAGAAAAGTTCGAGACTAATAGAACTTGTACAGTAAACGTACACACACACACACTCACACACACACACACACACATATACACACACACACACACACACACACACACATATATATATATATATATATATATATATATATATATATATATATATATATATATATATATATATATATATACCGGAAGTGTTTCAAATTAGAGCCCCCCCTCCACAGAACAAATGGAAAGTTAAGTTTTTCTACTATAGCCTATCTCCAGTATATTATTTTTAAGTTTCTGAAAATGTATTTATCTGTTGAAGAAGTCACAATTTTGCATGATAAAGGCACCATGTTTCAAGGCTCTTCCAGACACAGGAGCTGCTTCCCGAAACAGTGGTATCGATTTCTTCTCGTCAAGTAAATTTCCAGGTAGCTCCCCTGACCTTAATGTGTGTGAAAACACTGGTAGTATCTTAAAGGATCGTGTTAAAGCGCGCACAGTGAACTATGATGGTATACAGAAAGCCTTGACGACCTGCGAAGAGAGGTGACCAAGTGCTCAGGGAAAGGAGTTTGAGTCTCAGTTTTTTTTTTTGATTTGCAGAAATCATACCCCTCAGAATGCAGGCTGTGGTACAGGCAGATGGAGGCCACAAAATATTAAATACTCAGAAAGAAACTTAAATAAATACCTGTTCTGAATTACTTTTGTTTTTGTCCATATCAATTTTAGTTTATGCTGTAGAGGGCTGTAATTTTGAAACACCCTATATTATATACATACATACACACACATATATAAATATATATATATATATATATATATATATATATATATATATATATATATATATATTTTATATGTGTGTGTATGTATATGTATATAATATGTGTATATATGTATATATATTATGTATGTTTATCATACAAGTTCTATTAGTCTCAAACTTTCTGCAGTTCATAGATTATATAACAGGCTGTTCTTTTTTATTCTCAAGATTATGCTATGTGCTATTTTTTATTCCTCTAACACGGTACGAGTTCCTCTGAGCTTTTCATATATATATATATATATATATATATATATATATATATATATATATATATTTAAAGGGACATATATATTCAATTCATAACTGCCATACTATAAGATGTGATGAAAGAGAGATAGCTGCAAGATGGTACTAGGTCAAACCGACAGTCATAAAATCATTGCATTCAGCAAATAGTTTGGTTACCTCAGCTGTTCGGCTTGATGAACACACAATATTGGCTCTGGTATGTGAAACAGATGACCGAGTTGGTATGTGAGTACATAAGTTCGTACGTTAGAAAAATAGATTTTGTGTCTAATTCTGCCCAAAAAATAAGTCTGATTGTTCATTAGCGAAGCTAGGCAGAGATCGTCAAGACGTGGTTCTGGAGTGTTCCAATCTCTTAGAACTGGCAGAATAAGGTAAAGTTCAGACTCTTCTTTTTCTATGTGAACTGTGGACTTGTGATTTTTACCGTGTTTCAAGACACTTAAGAACTTGTGTGGAAAGTTGAACATGACTATTCATGCCGCTTTAATATTCTATTTTATTGTGTTTTTGCTTACCATTATTAACCATGCATTTTAGACTTTCATTATCATGTTTTGCACTTGTATATTTTTGGAGATTACTATTGTGCTTAATTCTTTCGACAGATGTCTGTGGTAACATGGTGGTGACACTGTGGTGACATTATGATGATATCTGTGGAATTGGTGTGGTTTTAGAGAGGACAATGCAAAACCCTTTGCAATGTCAGTATTTCTCATGTGGTTGACTTAAGACTAGACGTTTAATGTCTAAGATGGAGTACGTGAGAGTTTTGAGTTTAAAGGCTTTTAGCTATAGTAAGACTTTTAGTCAGAGTTAGATTATTTTGACTTAATAATTCATTTATGATGCATTTTAATCTTTTCTTTGTTCATTCATTACTTGTTGGGTTGGTTTGAATAATAAATCTATTTTTGTAGAAAAGATTGCATTTCCTTAGATGATCCATTCCTTTGGAGGATGATATTAGAGAGAGAGAGAGAGAGAATGCGCGAGGCGAATGCTGTGACGAGAGAGAGAGAGAGAGATTTGCTGAGAGAAAATAAAAGCAAGCAGTGTCTGAGGTCAGGGTCAGATTACCATGTTCTCCTGAGATAGATCTCAAATGGCCAGTTACGTAAACATTTCTACACGAAATGTTGAGTCTGTTAATAAGGGTATAACATATATATATATATATATATATATATATATATATATATATATATATATATATATATATATATATATGTATATATATATATATATATATATATATATATATATATATATATATATATATATATATATATATATATATATATATATATATATATATATATTCTAATAAGAGCAATTAATCAGCTCAGTGGTCTGGTTAAATTAAGGTTTACTTTTTTTTTTTAACTATTGGAAGTGTTATTAACGCCTAACACTTCTCAGCAAAACTTTCGGGACGGGGGCACTTGCCCCATGCCCTTCTTCGCACTTGCTGCTGACCACCACAGTCAACAAAGTCAAGTGAACACAATTCACATTCTGGTCAACAGAGCTGAGGGTAGCGTGAATGCCCCTGGCTAGCTGGTGACTCGCGAGATCAATCCCTTGAGGCAGGGGGAAACCGAGTTCGTTTCTTAAAAAATCCAGTTAGGTATCTAACTGGTGGTTATTCAAATGTGGAGTCATGGTAAGCGTAGAGGTCATGGGGCTACAAACCTTACCGCAAAAACTTGCAAAGAACTGCAGTTAAAACCATTTGGAGCTAATCTCTCTTAAAAACAGGATTTTGGGTATTAACACACACACATACAATATATATATATATATTTATATAAACTTCAAGTATAAAACTTGAATATGAAGATACTGATTACACTCGCCAAATTCACCCAGCCTTAATGCGTTGATTCTAATTTGACAACAAACATTATTGTCAAAACCGAATTATCCTGATTAAAGAGTCAACAGCATAATTCATTCAATAACCAATCAAGAAGGTCTAAAAAAGAACCACAGAGCCTTTCTTTCATCGATTCCTGGGAGGGACTGACCAAATAAGGGAAGTTAGGCCACACCCCATTGTACACTTGACCTAGAAATGAACTTTGCACTTAGTGGTTAATTAAATGTGGTGGGTCGCATCCAGCGTGGGAAGGGGCATGGCGCTAGCACAGTAATCCTAAATAACTCTTGATAAGGGGTAGTAAAACACATTATAAAACCTTCTTAAAAAGGAAAAAAAGCGTGTGGGTGTATGTGTGTATATATATGTGTATATATATATATATATATATATATATATATATATATATATATATATATATATATATATATATATATGTATACATATGACATAAAACTCATAGAGTGGAACTGCATTATGATGAACATTTAGCAGGTATAACAGTACAACTACCATTCTGCAAAATGTTTTTCCTCATAGCCAATAACGTGTTGCCTATAAAAGAATATGTCAAACAAATGATGCAGCTTTATATGCAAACAAGCCAATTATTATAAAATAGCAGGTCATGTCCAACCGCTAGTGATGAGATTTTATACAAACAGATTATCAAGAGTTTCTTAAAAATGCGCCTACTTTACGCATTGCAGTTGCATACACTGATAATATTTATATTGACTATGGAGGAGGAAGATTCCTGCTCGTTCTCACTTCCGAGACCAATATCCGTCCCATTTCTCTATTTTAAACTTCCCCCTCCCAAGCAGTAAGGTTTAACAACTTGGATGTCGACCTCAGACATTCACGGTTACACAAAAGAAACTTCGTTTGTTCCAAAGCTCTCACAACAAATTTCTTCCGTAATTTCCCTTCCTCCCACCTTCAGAATTAAATATGTCTTGAGAATTTGGAAACTAAATCCCTCGTTCTATTAACATTTCGAGTAACACTAACATGTCTTGGCATGATCAATTCATGGGCCTAAGCCGAAACCTAGATTTGGCTTCTTTATTCTTTTCGGATCTCACGAAAAACTTCCAAAATGTGGAATTCAGCGTAATAATTGTGTTACTCAAATAATTTCCATTCAATGTAACTTTTCAAAGGCGTTTTTATAACTACTTGAGAAGTTCATCAGCCAACGATGTACACGATCATTGTACAAACCTCCCTGGTAACGCTGCTCGGTGACCCAATTTTTCAGCCATGTTTTCATTTTTCCGAACCTTCCCCTCAGGGAAATTAGTTTTCGGAGTTCTTAAGGTAAATGAATATGGTACTTTCAGGGAGACTTGCAGCTCCTAAACTCACTGGTTCATTGAGAAATATTACTTGCAAGGTCCCCGAATAGGTATCTTTAAGACTAGCATTTCCACAGAAAAGGTAATAAGTGAATTAGAAATGAGGGAATAAAGACTCGACAGACAACGTATCCAATGAAATGCAGAAGTTAAATTTTAATTGTGGCTAGTCAAAAATAAAAGCTACAGGTAAAAATGAGCAGGAGAACATGTATATCATTTACTAGTTTTGTGTGCGACATGATACATTATCCAAACGTGCAGGAAAGTTGGCAAGGCAGTGGACCCTTAATAGACCAACGATTCAAGCAGACAATTTCCAAGTAAAGAAAAGAACATTTGGAAATCTTAAAAGAGTATCCAGCAGAGAGGATACAAGGGAGACGATATGAATCCGTCAACAAACAAATCAAGACCATTGTGTTACAAGCCTCGTTTTCGTCTCAGAGTTTTTAACAAACAAGTATCTTGAAAAATTTACGTAGTACAGTTATACATATATGCAATATACATACACTGTCGATACATTTGTACTGCGCTTGTGAGTGCGGTTATACTGTACATTATAACTGGCATGCATTCCAATGAAGGACTAAGAATTTTAAAAACTTACAGTAGCACTCAAATGGTGAACAAACATCGAAAAAAAACCGGAAAACAAGAAGAAAGAGCGTTGGTAATCAAGGAAGTACAAATTGACAATTTCTGCGGCCTTCCCCGCCCCCGACCCCTCGCAACCTGGGTTGTCAGCTGGGGCTGACCCTTCAGAATCGTTGATGCATTGATTGCCAATGTTGGTGTAATATTTTCTAGCCTGCGGCCTCACTTTCCACCGCAGCCTCATCATGGATGAGAGAGAGAGAGAGAGAGAGAGAGAGAGAGAGATTTGAATGTGATGTACAATTTCTGTTTACATTAGGTAATTACCAGAAATTGAATCATCTGAACGGTATGCAGCCGCAGAGGATGGATCCGTAAAAAGGCTGCTTTTATCATCGATGTCTGAGTCTACTTCACTTTAGTAGTATAAAAATCAAGTCAAAAACAGAAGCTTTATCATACCTACATAATAAAATCAACAAATGAAGGCCAAACAACTTGACAAGAGACAGTGACATTGACAAGAAAACAAATAAGAATAACCACAAGTTATTAATGAAAAATCAACAACAGCACTGAAGGTGATATTCTGGACAACGGAACTATATATACTGGAACGTTATAATACAGGGAGTGAAAATACAATTTCTCCCTCTCTCTCTCTCTCTCTCTCTCTCTACGAATTTAAATACAGCAGTACTCATACTTCAACCTCCAACCAATCCAAATGTATTCGTAAAAGTCAACAATTAATATTCTGGTGATCACTAAACTTAAAAATGAGTTGATATTTGAACATTCACCCTGAAAGTCAAATAAAATCAAAATTCGATTCCAAAATGCAGGTCAAAAATATATATATGCACCGTAACATAAACAAATAAAATAATTTCACTCATAAATAACAACAAAATGTTTACCGTTTACCAAATGGGAATACATTAATACCCCATGTGCAATAATTCCATCAGTCATTTTCCGAAATAACTATATAAAGCCAGCGATATTTATGGCAAAATTATATGTTCATTTTTATTTGTTCAGGGATATGATTTTTCATGGCAATATACATCAACGCACGCTACGGTCAAGCACGGGCCACATCACATCACGCATGAAAAGCTGTCAAATTCTACATTTCATCTAATCCTTGTTCTCGCTCGCACTGATGAACAAAAATTTATAAAGACAGATGTTGGGTTTTAGCTTAGCAAAACCCATGGCCATAATTTTTCTAAAACTGATAAATTGCAGATAGCCTAATTATCGGCGTATATCGGTACGAAGTACAGTATTCTAATTCTTTACAATATCACAAACACAAGTATTTTTTTAAGAAAGATATTTCACACTGAAAGTATTTATCATAAATATACGCATCAACCTCTTTCCGTTCGAAATATACAAAAATCATGGAAACCTATCAGAGCCTATTTTCATAATCCAGCTAAGTTTTGGCAGAAAAAATCTGCTGAATGATGATAAAACAAAGGAGTCACAGTTTATTCATACCTCAATCATTACTGGCACGCAATAAGCACATTCTAAAACTACACTGCTCTATTGTAGCCCTTGAGAGTTCCCTCGGGACCACAGATCAGATAATCCCAAATTGATTACGCCTTCACATCTATCACACAATAGAAGTCTTTTAATCTTTGAAACTTTCAGTACTTCTTCATTCCAGAATTTCTTGTCTTCTTCATTTAAGTTGCCCAAGTATTCTACCACAATTTTGCATTCCTCTCTATGGGCTCGCGGTAGAATCAAGTTTACTAAAGGATTTGCGGATCTTTCTAGATAGTAAAGCATATCTTAGTTTAACCAGACCACTGAGCTGATTAACAGATAAGAGGGCTGGCCCGAAGGATTAGACTTATTTTACGTGGCTAAGAACCAACTGGTCACCGAACCACATTATACCGAGAAGTGAATTTCTATCACCAGAAATAAATTCCTCTAATTCTTCATTGGCCGGCCTGAGACTCGAACTCGGGCCTAACAGAGCACTAGCCGAGAACTCTACCGACTCCCCAACGAGGAACTTTTCCTGAACACCAAGGGTTTTCATCCGTTATGTATCCACCTTTGCGGCGTGTTTAGTACAAGCCCGTTGGGAATTAATGTAAAAACATAAACAAAAGATTGAAAACATCATAAAGATAATGACCCCCAAGAAATATTAAGTCCTAGATAACGTCCCCGAAAACCCTTGGGGGTCACTATCTAGGAAAGATCTGGATTTGCTAATAAAAACTAAAACTCGAGACATCATTTGCCATTCCTTCATTTGCTGTTAAATAACTCTTATGCAAACTGTGTGCCCTCAACAGCCTTTCATTAAATTCTGCTGATTTATGTGTCATGTTTCCTTCACAATGAGAGTTGCATAATTTCACGTTCGTCGTATTATCTTTGCATCTGCATCATGCACATTGAAATTTGTGTATACAACACACAACACATATACACAAATACACACACACACACACACACATATATATGATTATTATCACTTTTGTGCGTGATTCATTTATCACATATTACCACAGGAGAAAAATAAGAGGTCCTAGTTTCGACTTTATTTCCAAACCACTGACCAGTCCTTCGTCAATGGCTTGGAAATCATATATTTATCTATCTTATTTTTTCACCTATTAATATATATATATATATATATATATATATATATATATATATATATATATATATATATATATATATATATATATATATATATTATATATATATATTATATATATATATATATAATATATTTATCTATGCATATGTACAATATATATATATACACACACACACACACATATATATATATATATATATATACATATATATATATATATATATATATATATATATATATATATATATATAAATGTATACACACACACATATATAGACATATATATTCACATATGTAATTTAAGTTCACTAGATGATGCATACCTCACCTTACGTTATCAATGATCTAAGTTAAAGGGACACTTTCCAGGTCCCTAGGAACCGGAGGAATTAATTAGAAAAAAAATTCTCAGCAACAATTACAAAATGAAAAAATATCTACCAGCAAAAACAGGAAAGACAAAAATCTTAAATAAATATCTTGTAAAATACACAAAAACATGGAAAAGAAGTTGCAAGAGTGTGAAAATAATTTATTGTATATGTATTCAAATAATGTATTCTATGTAGCAATATATATAAATATATATAGCCTAGTGAATGTTAGCTTGAGTATATATAATATACAATATATATATATATATATATATATGGTATATATATATATATATATATATATATATATATATATATATATATATTTAAATATATACATACATATATATATATATATATATATATATATATATATATATATATATATATATATATATATATATGTATGTATGTACATGTATATGTATCAGTGCGTGAGTGTGGTATGCAGTTATACGTTAAACATATAAAAATAAAAAAAAGACTACATCCATTAAATGTAAAATTCAATTAAGTTTACAAGCATGAGAAAAATAAGCGCATGAAAACCTGTAAAATTAGTACCGATTTACCATTATTTTATCAAAAAACTGTCATTAGAACGACACAAAACTTCAGTTTCCACGGTTTATCTTGTAAATAGCGGATTGGTTATTTCCAAGAAAAACAATTTGCCTCATTAAAAGTCTTTTGAAATCTCTGAGTACAGGTAAACTGTAATCTTTACCTGAGCGTAATGCATTTAGAATAAAAATTTCATTAATATTCCTGATGATATAGAACAGAAAAACTAAAACTACATCAAACAAACAAACACGACTTTAGTGCCTTTCAGTGGAAATATATGAAAAAAGGGTATTCATTAAACAAAGCAACGAATACTGTCAAAAGGCATTGCAAGTTCCGTTAAACTCGGATGAAGACTAACCACATCTCAATTTCCTTCAGAAAATTAAAAATACTGCTCACACACAAACACACACACACACACAAGCCACGCAAAAAACATCGCTCCCTCCCCAATAAGCTCCCTGCAAACTTAGACTGACCCCGTAATCCCAATTTTAATCCCGTACAACTTTAAATTGCTGGTCGTCTCAATCCTGCTTTCGTTAATCCCCACAAGGACTGCTAGGCTAATCCACACTTAATATCATACCCACTTCTGCTCCAGTTACTAAAAATAAGGGATCCCTTTTGTATCTAAATATGACGATTAATAATAATAATAATAATAATAATAATAATAATAATAATAATAATAATAATAATAATAATAATTTTTTAGCACAAAAAGACTGCATGATCAATACATTTAATTTTCTAGCCTAAACTTGCACAAAATAAACATAAATATTTGGTTTTCAAAAGCAATAAAAACATTTCAGTATCGTTTTCCCTCTTTACCGTACAGCAATAACTGCAACAAATCATAAATGCGCAAAGGCGAGAAGAAAAGTCCATACATTATTCGCTCAAACCGAAGAGGGAACTATCCCTTACATTTTTCATAACCTGAGTGCTATTACATTGAAGTGGAATTGTGAATATGAACACAAACGAACGGATGTGGTCACATATGCAATACCTACTTAACAAAAACCCATACTGGTAAACAAGTTAAACATTACCGCGGACAATTACCGAAATACGCTAATCTTCTTTCGTTTTAATGCCTTTTTTCTTTCTATATGGGGTAAGCACGATGCCTTCTTTACGCTAATTTGGCGTTGTGGAAACAGAGACCCCGGTAACGAGCTGGTGCCAACAGCCCCTTCCTCCTAAATCAATAACAGTAGGCGGGTAGGTCGACAAGACGAGTGAGGTGTCGTTGTTTTTAGAAGATGTTGGAGTGGCTTTGTTTATGTGTGTATTAGTCTGTAGTGGTCATTTGCTTTTCAGCAACCTATCCGTTGATTACATACGTAATCCCATGTCACTCAAAAAATGACCAGTCGGATTCATTTGAACCCACGCCAGATGTAGAAGTCCACTGTCTACCGACTGAGCCACTGAGGTCTCCCCCTAATCTGGAGTGAAAAACAAGAGCTGGCGACACACAAATCAATAATTAAAAATGCTTAGCTGAGGGTCGCAGATTGGATATTCATGTCACTCAAAAATACAGTGATTCGTGAGAGATGTAGAGCACTTTCGATGAAAGTCTCCCTCTCTGAAGCAAACAAATACATAATGTTATTGAAAACACGAAGTGGTGGATGTACACAATCGTACATACACATGTACACGCATATGCATACACACACACACACACACACACATATATATATATTATATATATATATATATATATATATTATATATATATATATATATATATATATATATATGTATATATGTGTGTGTGTGTGTGTGTGTGTGTTAAGTTAAAGTTAAAGTCTTCCTGGGCCTCTGAAGGCTCATAGGGCAGGCGCTGATCTCCTGTTTCTTAGGCCGACAGCCAGTGGGGGACAGGTCCCATGTGTATGTACATATATTTATATGTATATATATATATATATATATGTATATATATATAATCCTACAAGGATATATATATATATATATATATATTTGTATATACGCCATATATATATATATATATATATATATATATATAATTATAATATAATTATAATAATCCCAAGGGGTGGATTGTGCGGATCTCAGCAAGTCTCTAAGAATGAGAATGCCTGCCATACTCTCCTTTTCCTTGAACCCAGCTGTCGTAGTTATCCACACAAGTCTGGGTTGACAAATGGTAAGGGTGGAATCATTACAAAACAGATATTACTAATGCGAACCCAGTATTTCACAACTGAACTAAGATACCCAATATATACATATATTATTATTATATATATATATATATATATATATATATATATATATATATACATACACACATATATATATAGGAAGAGTGAGACGAGTTCGCAAGACCGACCAGTGAGTCAGGTGGCCACTGGATGTGGCAGTAACAACTCGCTTGATTTTACTCTGGAGCCGACACTTCATTAAAGGAAACGGTCTTCTCTTGAGGAAAAAATATACCAACGTATCAATACTTGTGCAACGATAGAACCTCGAATTAGTGACTGAAGCCCTTTCGAAGTGAAATGTAGAAAAAAAAAAAAAAAAGTGGCACTCAGCATTCGAGTCCGCATGAAACCTTACTCAACTTACAGTCACGTGGGAGCGACCTTGGCAGCTCCTTCCGGGTCTTTTCTATTAATAAACCAGAAAGAAGCAGAAGAAAAAATACTGAAAGCTAAGAACTTGTGTAATATTGGCCACTTCATTAGAAGAGCAAGGTAACAAATGCTAAAAAATCAGGTCTTATTGTACAGTCGGTTAACTAAGTTTGACAAGTCTATTAAACTGAAACAACAGCGCTTCTGCATTGTACCTTGAAGCTTATATAGTAATTCACATTTGTCTCTCTCTCTCTCGTACACAATCAACCAACACACGAACTAGCTCTCTCTTCTCTTGAATTAGTAACAACTGCAGGAGAATACCTGTTAATTTGATACAGTATATAATCACAACGGTAGACGCTCCAACTGGGGCAGAGACCTTCCTCCCACCTTTCACGTGATCATCTAAATAAGGTTTCTCGTTGAATAATGGTTTTGGATGCACCTTGTATTTTCGTATTTTTATGCTAAAACAAAAAGCTGCAGAAGACCAAGGAATACATAAAATTTCTCACCGTTAGGATAAGTAAGATTACCAAAAGCGTAAGTAGTTAAACCAGGAAATTGAGGGTCTGAAAATACCTTGTAAATTCATCAAACATAAGTTTTCAAAGAAAAAAACACAAACATATACACACATCACAATATATATATATATATATATATATATATATATATATATATAAATATATATATATATATATATATATATAATATATATATATATATTATATATAAGCATTACGGTAAGTTTTTGAAACCAGGGATTTCACGAAATCTCTGAAGTTTTCAGGGAATTCATGGAATCACCAATTCACTTAGGAACATTTGACCCCCGAGGGGCTAGTACTAAACACAGCGAAACAGAGATTTATCTACACTGTTTCGCCATGTTTAATACTAGCCCTCTGGGGGATCAAATGTGTTTTGCCGTGTTTAGTACTACCCCTCAGAGAACAAATATTCTTAAGTGAATTAGTGATTTCACGAATTCCCTGAAAATTTCAGGGATTTCGTGAAATTCTAGTTTCACAGTCTTACTGAAACACACACACACACAATGTAA
This sequence comes from Macrobrachium rosenbergii, assembly GCF_040412425.1. Taxonomy (NCBI): domain Eukaryota; kingdom Metazoa; phylum Arthropoda; class Malacostraca; order Decapoda; family Palaemonidae; genus Macrobrachium; species Macrobrachium rosenbergii. Next base: position 32,138,292 of record NC_089792.1, on the reverse strand, counting down.
CATATAATGTAAAAACAGCTACATACAAGCATTTAGCTCAACACAGTAAATAGATTTTCATGCAGATAATCTTATAGACAATGTGTACCTAGACAATATAACTCAGCTATAAATGCATTTGAAACTAGCTTTATTATTGGTTTCAAAATTAGTTCACCACAAGCTTTCGCTATCTACAAGCCCACAACATTTAGAAAACCATGGGTAATATCTCAGCCAACTCGAGGTTACATAACGCCAGCACCATTTCTCAACTACATAATTACTATCGCCCAACTTCAATTATCAAAATAGCACATTCTAACAGTCCAAATTACATAGCTATATAAATCAACAAGGCTGAAACCAAACACTTACCGACCCATCTTGAGGAACCAATTCAGTAATAACTTAGGACAGAACCTGATGAGTGTCCAGTTTACATTAATTAAAAACGTCGATCTGATCGAACTTCGCAGTTCTTAGTACAGCTCTGAGCTACTCTTTTATCAGCTTAAACCCCTGTCCTCGGGATTAACTCATAAGAAGTGATCCTTAAAAACACAATAAGATGTGCTGTTTAACAGAAACTGTCGTCCATGGATATTTTTGTGACAATTAAGATTTTCAGTTCATACACTTAAAAGTGTGTGGGTCCGAGTTATTAGAAACATTCAATCATTAGAAGAAAAAGCATACAGTTATGTATATATATACATACATATATTATATATATGTATATATAAATATATATATGTATTTATATATAAATATATATATGTATATATATATATAATATATATATAATGGCAATCTAACCCTCAGCCTCTTGGCTGACATGAATTATTATTATATAACATATATAATATATATATATACATAAAAGAACTTAAGTTATGGTAGCAACTAGTATAAAATCACTATTACCCATACAACACATTACCAGTACATAGCCCTTTCTTAACATATATTCGTAAAACAACAGCGGCATAAACCGGCGTACTGTATTTAAAAGAACGTTACAGTTTTCAATCAACCAGTTTATAAATCACTATTATATACAATACATTACCAGTATATACACCTTTCTTAATAGTTTTCTTGTAAGCAGATTACGTTGAATTTGCAACTTTTTGATTGTTTTCAACTTATTAGTTTGAAAATATTTTCTGAATCTTCTATGTTCTTCCGAATTCAGTTGATGTAAAAAAATAAAAAAACAACGAAGATTAACTCTTCCATTTACAATATTCGACCTACGGTCATACTATTGCTGCACTGGAGTAAAATACGCCATGACCAAAACTGCAGTGCTGAAAGTAACGTATCTATGTCTTTTTCTCGTAAGACTGGAATGCCTTCTCACATATCAGACCTGCAAATATTTAAACTGTCATGAAACGTGACAACTTGAAATAAACAACTGTTAAACGAACCAGTGCCGCGTATGAATGTACTATTCCACATACTTCCATAACATGACATTTTTTTCGCGTGTGGAATTGCCTGAAGGCCTCCCAACGACTTTAAATCATATTTTATGTATCCAGAACCCGTAAACAGAAAAAACTTTGGTATTTACAAAACAGATACACGTTAGGTTTTCTTTACATCACGTCAAATGACATCTACCCTATTTTTCAGCTATGTGAAGTGATTGGTCAAAACCTTATGATTACAATTTTGATTACTTATTAAACCTGTACTTCGCGATTCTGACTGAATACTTCATTAGTAGCACTAGCGAAGGTGCCAGATTTCATAATTAACGCTAGGCAACTGTTATTTTCCCATACCCTCCCAGTTAAGAAAATAATGCAAATGCAGTCTAAATATAAAATGACTTCTACAGCCAACTATATACCATCTCTCCCATATACAATACACACGCACACACGCACTCACAAATGTAACACTCCTTTTCTTTTTCAGCAAGGTTTTGCGGCGCAGTAAAGAGCATGGGCGATTTTTTTTTTTTTTTAAATTGTGGATATGTCCTGACATTTCTCATTTCCTCAAGCCCTGTTGCCACATAAACTGCCCTGAACGATTTTACATGATAACCACAACCTAATGCCGTATAAAATCAATGACCTGCGTCATCATTTTATTACTCCAAGAAATAACCCGAGTCATCATTCCATTATTCGCAAAGATTGTGCAATAAACATTTAGTTTTCAGAAGGCACCATCTGCCAGTTATTCTATTTCCTTCGAGTAACTGAAAATAACCGGACCAAATAAAAGCTAGGCAGAGCTTTAATATTCTTCCCATATTTCTAGACAGGGTCAGCGACTGAAAACTCGATATAACCTAATCACCTGTCAGCCAGCAAAGTGTATGGCTGACAGAGGAACTAAGTCGTTAGCCTGACCTGTTACAGTAGGTCTTTCAGAGGCACCTACTGCGTCCTGGCCTGGCGCCCTGCTGCCTTGATTGGACATACCTGCCAGCTCAACTAATCTCTCGGTTTACAAAACCTGACGTCCAGGTAAAAGGCTTCAAGGCTGGTGCACGCTCGCTCGCTCTCTCTCTCTCTCTCTCTCTCTCTCTCTCTCTCTCTCTCTCTCTCTCTCTCCACTCTATGTTGATAGTGTCTTATATGTTCTAACACGCTGATGTACATCAAAGTCGTATAATTCTAGTTTTGTATCATTACTATATGTTTTGTCATTTTCTATAAGGGTCAAATGTAAGGTGAATGGAACGCGCACTGACGACCTCGCTTTCACAAGACTAAGAGAGAGAGAGCTACAATGTAGAAGAGGAGCGAGAAAAAACTCTCTCTCAGATGGCAAGGAGGTCTGTCCCATAAACCGAGACGAAGAAATAAGATCCGTAACTCAAATGAAATGGAAGAAATAAAAGAAAAGCAGCAGCATTCCCTCTTTACCACAGAAACAATTGAATCCCAGGACTTTAAAGAAGCACCTGCCGAGGGAAACAATGGCAGCCCAGACGTCGTTCTTTTTTCTCTTTTTTTCTACTCGTTATTTATTTTATTTCTTTTACGCAGCGTTATTTACTGAGCCGAGAAAGACTGCCATCCATTTCCAAAGGTCTGGTTTCTCCAGTGTGTTTCTAAGACCCAGATGTAAGCGTATATATTTCCAAGCAGTCTCTCATGAGACTTTACGAAAATCTGTAATTTTGTAATGAGATTTCCAAGGTGCTCTTCTGAGAAAGTTCCTTGGGTAAACAACTAAGAGCACTACTATAATCAATACACCAGTCGCCCTTGTAGAAGCAGGATTTAACAGTAACGCAGTTAAATTGGGCCTTCACCAACGTTAGGTCATCATTTCAATCACGACATCCGGGGAAATTATAAAAGCGCATAGCTTATTCAAATAAATTTTCTTATCATGAAAATGTTTATGCTCTAAAAATTTTTTGTTTGAAGCCCAGTTTCTACAAAGTACAGCTTTGCCAGTATACATAGAAAAAAAAAATCAACAAAAGTTATCAAGTCTTTTCTAATCAACGAGAATAAGGTTTTAGATATATGAAGTAAGATATCAGATTATGTGTCATGAACCTAAACAGCTTGGATTTTACAATGAAAATCTGGGCTAATTTCTTTTCCCGGACGTTATTCTACAACTTTTCGGACACCACCAATGCATGGCACGCATTAATTTTATAGGGAGAAATAAACGTGGATTAAGCGGTTAATTAAAACAGATGAAAGCCAGCTTTAGGGTTGTCAGAAGCATTTCCTGTGCAAATATATACAAATATTCCTCAAAACCGACATCGCTAAGGTAGACTAAAAAAAAACAAAAAAAAAAACAGCGATTTCTAACTTCACTTTTGCTGCTGTCAGTATTATAGTATTAAGTATTTTCCTCAAAGTGACTCCAAAGACAACACAGTATGCGATTTTTTTTTTAAATAATGAAGAACTGATTTTTTACAATGAGGAACTTCACATCATAATGGTTATTAACTTGGAAATGGGTAACATTTACAGCACCTCAGCCATTATCTATGCCATCGGCATGAACCTATCGCGAAACATTTTCAAGTTTTGAGAGAGAGAGAGAGAGAGAGAGAGAGAGAGAGAGAGAGAGAGAGAGAGAGAGAGAGAGAGCACATCTTGCGACTTGCCTTCGGTCTACTTTATATACAACTCATTTACGTATGCAAATGTTTCACGAGCTTTCTTGGCATTCAGCTTCCGAGAAAACATCAAAGCAGAATCGCAACGCCCAGTTCGCTTTCTTTCCTACACATTTTGCATATGGCGAAGAGGTGCAAATACTGACTTTTCGCTTTACTTGCACATGACAAAAATCAGGAAATAATTACTTTCACATTTTCGCAAATGCCAAACTACAGGGAATTATCATATTCTCACAACAGTATTCGTTTATGTCGAAAACATGTTTATTTTAACATTCTCAGTAAGTACGGAAAAATGGGAAACATTTAGCTTCACATCTTTGGGAATGGCCAATAATTTAGATACTCTATTTCCCATTATTCATATATGCACAGAATCTGAATCTCTGACTTTTATATTATTCGTCAATGCCAGTCTGTAAAAAATTCTTCAATACACGCGTTAATGGCGGCATTTAATTTACGTGGAATTGCATTATAATATAATGTTATATGATGAAAAAATACTATTTAAAATTATTACATATCTTGCTGTACTTATGCATTTTTTAATCTAAGTTTGGAAATGTAAAGCTAAGCATAAACTAAGGGTTGAAAATTACAATGATGATGATTTGTTTATTTTACAAAAGTGTACGTACATGGAAAAGATTTTGGACACATGAATACCCAAAATATGGATTACTGTTGGTGATCGAAGAAATTCAAGTACGACTCAAAAACATCAAGTTCGTAATTATTTCAATCAAGTCAATCAATCAATCAATCAATCCATTCTTACTTTTAATTTAAATAATTTGCTCTAAAAAAAAATAGTCAACCGGAGTGACCGAGGTTACTTTTGAAAGTAACGCTCGTGTTACTCTTAACCAATTGCAAGGAACCACCATCTTGTAAAATTTGCAGCTTACGCCAATATTAAGTAAAAATTGAACGAGCTTTCATAATAACAGAAGCGTACACAAAAATTTCAAACACTGATAAAACATGACGCTATCATTGCATTCATTTGACAGAATAAACAATTCAGTTTAAATAAAAAAGTCTATTCATATCCATGATTTTTGCAAAACAAGGAATTTACTAAATTCAGGCAGGGTTTATTTGTGATCGATGCAACTCTTCCAAGAAAATAAAGAAAAAGGGGAGCCAATGGATGAGACAATAAAATATAGGAACGAACTAGGAGAGAGAGAGAGAGAGAGAGAGAGAGAGAGAGAGAGAGAGAGAGAGAGAGAGAGAGAGAGAGAGAGAGAGAGCTGTCATAAAAATCTATGGATAACACAATTAGAAGAAACACAACTCTTCCAAAGATCTGAGAGAGAGAGAGAGAGAGAGTGGCTGAGAAAGAGAGAGAGAGAGACGAATACTATTAAAAGTATAACACAATTAGAAAACAGAATCTTCCAAAGATCCATGAGACTCTGAGAGAGAGAGAGAGAGAGAGAGAGAGAGAGAGAGAGAGAGAGAGAGAGAGAGAGAATCCCGTACCTCTGAGTAATAACACAATTAGAAGAACCAGAACTCTTCCAAAGATCACATGAGAGAGAGAGAGAGAGAGAGAGAGAGAGAGAGAGAGAGAGAGAGAGAGAGAGAGACCTCTGAGAATCACAATTAGAAGAACCAGAACTCTTCCAAAGATGATCCCGTACCTCTGAGAATAACACAATTAGAAGAACCACAACTCTTCCAAAGATCACATGAGAGAGAGAGAGAGAGAGAGAGAGAGAGAGAGAGAGAGAGAGAGAGAGAGAGAGAGAGAGAGAGAGAGAGAGGATCCCGCACCTCTGAGAAATAACACAATTAGAAGAACCAGAACTCTTCCAAAGATCACATGAGGGCGTCCACAGGGGACCCATATAAGCAGTAACGATAAAAAAGCAACCCAACAGACGTGGAAGAGAGCGGGAGAGGCGCCAGCAGCAAGGACAAGGGAGAAATGAGGTGGCGGTAGCCAAGTCAGATAAAAGGACAGAGTTCCTTCACCTGCAGAGAGAGAGAGAGAGAGAGAGAGAGAGAGAGAGAGAGAGAGAGAGAGAGAGGGTGTAACACAAAAGAGCTCCTCTCTTGACTATTGTCTCTCTCTCTCTCTCTCTCTCTCTCTGACTCTCTCTCTCTCTCTCTCTCTCTCTCTCTGTAGTCAGTGTTGATTCTGTTTAGGCTCCACTGATGAAGCTATACGAATATAAAATAAATCTTTTACAAATAGTCTGTGTCTCTCTCTCTCTCTCTGTGTGTGTCCTTCTCAGAGTGAGTGTGTGACACGTGTGTGTGTGTGTGTGTGTACATAAATGGACAAAAAACGGTTCTTTCAAACTGTGCATTAAATGGCACATTAACGCCGTGATCAATCTTCATGCCTGCCTAAAATTATTTTAATTCTCACGAACATGAAATTTTCTCTTTAAATCCGCAAGATCGCTACAATACTCTTCCTCGACCAGCATATCAACAACAGTCTCTAAGTTTCACACAGAATCAAGAACAACAGAATTTTTCTCTCTTTGACCACGAATACTCAGTGAAATTTCTGAGCTATGCATTGCAACAAAGAGCCCATGAACTTCGCACACTTCAGGGAATCTCTCGAGTTGTCGCAGTGGTTACCTTGAACCTTTTAATTTCCCACGAAATTTCTTCGCTTAGAAATAGGAATTTCCACTTTAACGACTTTTAACATAATGAATGAAAAAATAGTTTACTTCGTCAGCAAACCTCTTGACTTTAAGAAATGGAGAAGCAATGCCAAAAACGAGTACCGTAACCGTGAACTACTCACGACATTGCTACAGGTATATAATCAGGTTCTAGGAAAGGTGTGCATCGCGTGCTTCAATAACTCTTCAGTGAAGTCATTATGTCATCATAATTTTGATACGGCTTTCAATGCTACTTTCTTCCTTCAATCAAAGGGGAGCTGGCTGATTTACCAACAAATTTGCTCTGAAGAATAGGTTACGATTAGCTCTATCAGATAGCGGAGGGGTGGTCCAGAGGTTAATTTGATAGTCTCAAAT
>NC_089792.1:32106170-32121170 GCF_040412425.1 Macrobrachium rosenbergii | reverse complement strand
AGTGTGAAAAAGGGATCTGGACTCTTGACCGGTAATTTGCTGGCAAGTCTAGAATCGCTTAGCCTAAAGAGGAGGTTTGTCTATTTCAAGTATTTACTGATAAAAATGTCTGATTATAATTCACTTACCGCTAAGTGGTAGAATATAAGACTTAATTTAATGTAAAGGAAAAATGCTGCTGCATTTTTAATTAATATTTAAGAGCTACAGCTGTGCTTGACTTCCTCAAAAAAACAATGAAAGCATCAATCATTTGATGAGGATCGCCGCTGCTGATCACCGTCAGTTTGGGCTGAAATGCTGTCATCGGATTTCGTGCTGTCATCAGTTTTAAACCGATTGAGTGAGATTTACCATCGAGGATAAATACCGCTCCAATGAAAAAATGCCTTTACTGCTCTTCATTACTCGGTACTTTAACAAACGCATCAGATCCACAAAAATAATTGCACTGCTTTGATGGAGCAAGACACCTTTGATCACTGTAGACTGGCTATTTTTGGAAGTAACCTCTTCATTGTTAGTGCTCTAAGCTTTACCGTCCTTTAGACCTAAAATTGGAATTATGTCATAGCGTCTAAAAGCAACTCTATATTTAGTTTAGCAATTTTATTCAAAACAAGTTGAACTTCTGAATGTAAAAATTTTTTTTAAAAAACTAAATGGTTTTGAGTTAGTGGAAAAGCAAAGAGAGAGAGAGAGAGAGAGAGAGAGAGAGAGAGAGAGAGAGAGAGAGAGAGAGAGAGAGAGAGATACGGAATATACGAAGAGTGCAAACAGTTCTGTCCTTCAAGATGGAATCTACTTTTGGCCACCCCGACTTTGTTAATAAATGTAATACAAGGCGATTACGTCGCCATAGGACTACATATACAGAACTTGCACATTAAATCATAACGCTAGACTGGATGCTGAATCCTCCGTTTCCCGGTCATTCGTCTTACATGTTATCTTTTATTGTTATTTGTTATAACATGCAGTTTAGTCCTTTCTTCTTATTCCTCATCTTGTCTTTCTTCATGTATACTACTACTACTGCTGGTACTACTACTAATATAATAATAATAATAATAATAATAATAATAATAATAATAATAATAATAATAATAATAATAATAGCAACCCTCACAAAAAGTCATGCATATGAAAATTCCCGAACGGCTGAAGATATCAGACCCAACTTTTAGTTTCCAAGTTAATCAAAACAAAATAGAAAAATAAATTAACAGCGTCAAAAGTCGCTATGAAAATGTCCCAGATGGAAGACGTCTAGAAAACATAACGATTAAGCAATATCGTTATTAAAAAAAGGGCGAATAAATAGACCTATCCTACCTAAAAAAATCTAAAAGGCAACTAATACCACCCAATAATTATGCTGTTTTGCTGAAGGAACGAAGGAAAAATGAAAGGTTACACAGATTAAAAGTGAATCATCTTTTTCCACTATTTTGAAAATAAGTGACATGCTATGCAAATTGAGAGAGAAGTCGGCCTGAAACAGCGGCTGAACACGAAACAAGATGCTGCAGTCGTCTTCCACCTGAGCTTAATCCCCCCCCACCCTCTCGCGTCGAAGGAAAGAGAGAGAGAGAGAGAGAGAGAGAGAGAGAGAGAAGGGGGGGCGGGAGGGAGGAGCAATGTTCATGAAGGGATTGCGTGGGACACTGCCATAAATCTTTTTCCAAAATGAGAGAAAGAACCGCGATGCGATTTCAAACATGGCCGAAGAGAAGAAGGTATGAGATAAATCAAGGAAATTCCTCCTAAAACTCCAAAACTAATGTCCAAGTTTGCACCTTCTTAAGAGCCCCAGTCATCAACAGAGCATCTTCCTCGTCTCTTGCACCAATAATTTATAAAATAAATGAATAAATAATATGATTTTCTAATGACAGAACGCTATATCTTCAACGATGTCACAATTCCTATAATATCCCCTGCGAGATCTTACTTATCATATTTACCAACATAAACATAAGTGTATGGTTTTCAAATGATTATATTTAACAGATTTTGTCAGTAAATATATATATATATATATATATGTATATATATATATATATATATATATATATATATATATATATATATATATATATATATATATGATTATAATCACTTTGTACGTGATTCACTTATCACACATTACCGCATGTGAAAAATAAAACAAAATGAAATTAAATGAAATCAAATGACAAACGAGGGAAGGCCTTTGCTCGTTCAATAGATCTAAAGTGAAATACAGTAAAACAAAACAAATAAGCTTAGCACTGCGCAGTTCATTTCCTTATTTTTTATGAAATATCGGTTCTTATTAATGACCCTGAAAAATAACATCTGATAGACAAACTGCCTAAAATAAAAGAAAACTGGTAAAAGAAAGAGAACTCATCAGCCACGGGTAACATTTCTTGAAGATATTCACCTCAAATTGGGAAAGACATTTTTTCTGGGGTTGGGGGGGGGGATGGGGGGCCTGCTGTCTCGCTTCCAATTATTTCGGAGTGAAGAGTGATGTATCCATTCCCATCGCGATTTCCTTTTAAGAGGGTCAATACCAAAAAGCTTTTTAAAAGTTTTGTTTCAGCTGTAACCAAATCATGGAATGATCTTCTTAACAGTGTAGTTGAATCAGTGGAACTTCAGAACGTCAAACTTTGTGCAAATGTATATTTATTCTTTTTATTTTCCGCGTAGACTGCTTACCCTTGGGCTTGTAGCATCCTGTAGCTTGCCTAATGATAATAATGTTAGGCATTTTTAAAAACAGACCAGAGAGAGACGAGAGCAGAAAAACTGTACTGATAATTTTCATTTTAGTACATATCGACTGTTGGTCACGGAAAGGCACTCCCGGTTTAACGAACAACAAGGTATCTAAATATAAATGAACAAACATTGTCGTTAAGAATTCGGAGAGAGAGAGAGAGAGAGAGAGAGAGAGAGAGAGAGAGAGAGAGAGAGAGAGAATCGATTTTGAGTATCAGTACAGTAATGTCACAGCACATCGCGCATAACTTCCTACAGACAGGGCTATGGTGCAGTTCCTTTGAAAGCTTGAGGTCTTGACTTAGACATGTGCCAGGAATTAATATTAGCATTAGTTTGCTAGTACACAATCAGTTCAAGAATGTGTTGGGAAGAATTCAGACATGGATAAGATGAAACTGAAATGGCTGAATGTTAGAAAACAAATGAAGGAAACAGTATGGATAAGGAAAATAGAAAATCGAAGGTTATAGGTGAGAAAAATAAATCAGGAACGAAACGCTACTACGGGAATTTTCTTGTACACCATGGATAATGCACGAAATAATGAATCAATGTAAAAATGGAAAGAAAAGCCTCTGATAATTATATATCACAAGACCCAAAAGCACAAAAGTCAAGCTATGTAACCAGCAAGCGAGAGCCGCCGGGTAGGATAAACAATGGGGAATCTTGACGTGCATAATGACAAGACAATACTGTATGATGAATGAAAAACAGCACCTAGCAGTAATATGCATGGTATAAAGATCCGCCCCCACCTCCCAGAAGAAATAAGAAAACAATAGCGAGCACAAAGAGAGAAGGGGAAATTGATGTTACGACGAAAAAAAAAAAAAAAGGATACAGATGAGTAATTCGTACACATGATTAAACGGATATTTAGAATGAGCATCACTGTCAGGCACATAATTAGTTAAAATTCGTTGCTCTACATTAATTTTTGGATGAAGTATTTGGGACATACATTTTTTTATAACAATGTAAATGTACACAGCTGTTTAAGTAACAATGATTTTAAAGCTACTAGCACGCTGAAGAGAGAGAGAGAGAGAGAGAGAGAGAGAGAGAGAGAGAGAGAGAGAGAGAGAGAGAGAGAGAGAGAGAGAGAGAGAGTCATAAAGATAAATACGTACTGTACAAAGCTCATCTACGAGATCGAGACATGACACATGAGTATACAAAAGTTTACGAAAAACGAAAATCGGAGAAAGAGCAATGAACAGAAAATACGGGAGATTAACCCGAAAATGTCGATAACAGACACGATGATGAAATGCAATTATACTTTCATACTGACGCCAGACCCAGCTATTGGAACCACCGCTCTCAAAACGAAAAATAGAGACAAAGAGCACTTGTATGGATGACCGAATTACCCGTCCATCCATCCCATTCACTTAATATTCCAATCCGATTAATCATCCGCGTACAAGGGATGATGAGTGACGCGTGATGAAATGAAAACTTGGCCGCGAAATTTCCTTCCTGCTTCCCATCATCGTTGCCATCATCATCACCATTACCATTCTCATCATCGCTGGGTGCATCATCAAAAGTTAATTAACGGCGTCAATATATATTCAAAATTAGCTGGAGGTGGCGCCCATGAAGGAGAATTTACACCAAAATTTACACCAAGGATTTTCAGTGATTACATGTAACCGCCAGCGATTAACACGAACCCTGATCATGCACGTGAGCAACAACATACACGCCTCTCGCTGAATTAAACGGCGTTTCTTAACATAACCGCACGTTTTTATACGCACGCTGTGCGAGCAGGCTTCACTCTATCAGTGGTGCCTTCATTCTGAAATTCAGGTAGGTGCCTAAATATATATATATATATATATATATATATATATATATATATATATATATATATTATATATATAAATATATATATATATATATATATTTATATATATATAAATATATATATATATATATATATATATATATATATATATATATATATATATATATATATATATATATATATATATATATATATATATATATATATATATATATATATATATATATATATATATATATATATATATATATATATATATAGCTATTATGTATATATATATATTTATATATATAACTGATATATATATATATATATATATATAGTATATATATATATATATATATATATATATATATATATATATATATATATTTATATATATATATATACACAAGTATATATAAACAAATATATAAATATATATGTGCATTATATATAAATACATGTGCATTATATATATATATATATATATATATATATATATATATTATATATATATATATATATATATATATAATATATAAATACATACGTATATATGTACATTTAATACATGTGCCAGTAAAGCCATTCCTCTTACGGGTTGTGGCTCCAGATTGCGTTGACCTTCTATATCTTTTGAAGTGTCATCGAATGGATATGTTAAGTTTGCAACCAGCCCCTACGATCATAGCAGGCTAAGCTGTGTTATGCCGGCATCCTTTTGACTCCCGTGATGGTCATTTATCTACGGAAAAGCCTAAAAATGTGCACTGCTAAAACTTTCCAACCCTTCTTCCTGATGCAGCATCCATCTTTCTACCGTTTTCTGCCACCAACATCGCTTCAGCACCCGTTTTTATTTACACCTAAAATTTATTTTGCATATTACAAACATCGCAAGAGCCTTACCCTCAACTCTTCTTTATTATCTTACATAGTGCCAGACAAACTGCGCCAGGATCCAGAGAACTCCGGCTGGTGTCCGGGTTCATACTTTCACATTCAGATAGTCCCTCAAATGATAATTATCCGCATGCCAGTTTGGACTTGTAATAAGTCAAAATTATCTACAGGTGATTCTACCTTTATTTTCGAATATTAAATTCCGCAAATTTCATCCTAAACATCTCACTGCGGGGCAACCTACAGAATGAATTCTATTCAGGACGATTCTGAGTGTGAAAACCAACCGACCTTATTTCGACCTACTGTTCCGTCATTTGCTGAGGGTAGTCTGTATAGCAATTTATTTCTCACGTCAATCTTTCTGTATATGCTTCAGAATATTACCTGGAATTTCTGACTTAATATACAAGGGAAGAAAATTTTAGCAGATGAAAAAAGTGCACCCTCGCTCAGATTTGTAACATCGAGTAAGGAATTAGCTAAAGTTAATAACAAATTTATTGTAAAATTTTCATGTAAATTCAAAATTCCACTGAAGAGCATGAATTCTACCCTGTTATCCGATCTGTTTTCTACGTTTTAATGAGCGGCCAGGGAATTTATTGGCCAGGTAGCCTTCCCTTTCCTGTACTGCTCTACTGAAATTTTCAATAATACCAGAGACTCTTGCCATGTTAACCGTTCGCTTAGCTTATTAATGTAAAAGTCTGGATTTCAAAACCACAACTAGTAATATCTGGTGTCCTAAAAATGACAACCTGAAAACTCAGGTGCATGAGTGCGGGCGCGTTTTATCAGCAAAAAACACATGTCAATTTATCTATTTTAGTTTTTAACAAAAATCAATGTTAATATATTTTTGTTCGAAATAAAACTATCCCCATTCTAGGACCAAAAAGAAATACCCGCAGTTCTCCTTTGCCAGTCACAATAAGCATCCCAGTTCAGTCAATGCCGGTCGACGAACGCATACACAAAGGACCACTAAACTTCGAGTTCTTGGGGAGGTTGTCGTTTTGATGATTCTTAGGGGATTCCTATTAGATTCGTCATTCCTTACATTATACAAAGTTCATTTCTGTACGTGCGATATCCAAACCCTGTGAACTTTTTTTTTTTTTTCAGAAAAATCTGAACTGATGCCTAAATCTGAAATAAATGTTCTGGCTGGTGTCCTTCAATGTTCCGGATGATTTGCAGTGATGTGGTTAGACCGTCTAACTTGGCTAAACCAAATATAATTCTTCTCATGGAAGAGTCACATGTGGTATGATATAACGTCTTTCTTTTTTTCCTCCTCCTCTTTTCTGTGAATGCTAAATAAAAAAATTAAATCTGAAATCCTATGCAAAAACATCGTACAGTAATACTTCAAGATGAATAATAAATAAAACGATTTAAAACACCATTCAATCTGGGAGAAACGAACTGTGTTGCAAAACAAAACAAAAAAAAAAAATGTTCACGTTAACACAAAAAACGGTAGAGAAAAACAAAAATGAAAAAGGCATCATCACACCAAAGTTAAAAACTACAGAAACAATTCTTGGATAAAATGAAAAAGAACGAAAGAAGAGAGTCAGATATAGGTCCCAGCTTCGGCTCCCCAAAAAACAATCTATATAAATCCAAGCAAAAGTTGGGTGAAAATGGAGCGAAAAAATAAAGAAAAAGAATGAGAGCCATGAACGAGAGAGGTAATCTGGTCGTTCAAATAGGTTTACCTGTCCGGCATCCCTGAAAATCCATTACCCAATGCCTTGCAGATTTTATAGGAGTTCGTTCGCCCGTCCGTCAGTCGGTCAGCCTCTCTCTCTCTCTCTCTCTCTCTCTCTCTCTCTCTCTCTCTCTCTCTCTCTCTCTCTAATTAATGTTTTTAATGCCCTCTTGTGCCGTGCAGAGAGGTTAACTTGAACATTGTTTTTCTAATGAAGTTTTTGGCAAAAACGATATCACAATTATATATGTATATATAAATATATTTTGAGACAATAATTCAAATTTTACATAATGCCTACCTTAATTATATCAGAAAGAAGCACCATTAGGAACTAGGAGAAATAATGAGTTTAAGGGTAACGGAAATACTTAAAGTCGTGTATTTCCCGAGTGCTCAGAAAGGTATCACATGTACTCAAGGCCATCGAAAGAAAACACCAAATCATATTTCCAGAAAGTAAAACATTCTAAACTCAGTAGTTCTATAAAAACCAATTATGGCACCTAAACATACAAAATTTATATATATATATATATATATATATATATATATATATATATATATATATATATATATATATAATATATTTATAGATAGATAATATCGATAGATAGATAGATAGATATGTGTATGTATATATACTCGTATATTGATATGAAAGCCTTCTAGTTTTTCCCTTAAGTCTTTTCAGGGATGAATTTGCTAGCCCATGCACCCCACCCCGCCCCCTTTTTTTTTTTTTAACTCTAGCAGATGCTGGTACCCATTTACGGCAAGGGTGGATTTTTGAGCGGTAGTCGGAGGTGAACTCCACTCGAGCAAAAGTTATGAGTCTGAGAGTACGGTACCACTTTCTCCCCAGAGGGTGGGCACCGTGAAGAGGGTAGGCCCCCTCCCCGCTCTTAGCACGCTTTTGGGACGTATTGAGGTTGCTAGTCTCCTATCAGTCAGGTTCACAACTACCAGAGCCTCCTGACTACCATGTGCATAATTCGCTGCTGAGATTAAAGGCGTACAATAGATCTACTTTCTGATTGCCCCCATCCGCTCTTCCTCTCCCAAAGTCGAATAAAGATCCTCTCGCTTGGTAGGCAAGGTTCCTGTCGATCACACCTTAGGCATGATAGTTGTCGTTTTAGTTAAGCTGGCTTTATGCCAGGATGGGATCTTGCTCTTGGGTAGCCCGTAATTATACATGGTAGTTATCGAGCAAGTAACTGCTCACGGACGTAAATAATTTACCTCAATTTGCCGCTCATACAGAAACGACAAACGTTATAGTTCCGGCTATTCAGGTTTTTGAATTTCTTGTCTTTAACTACTGAATTTAATACTGAACTTAATACATAATAAACTGTAATTTACTAGGGACAATCAGTTCTGTAACGCTAACCTGTCATCTGACAGACTAGTTGAATAGGGTGATGGGCAACCGAGTATTAAGCTACTCATTGCAACGTCCCAATTTTATTTTATTCTCAAAATAACCAAGTATCCAGCATGTTATCTCAGGGTTTCCATTAGCCTTATATGAGTTAAGAAGCGGATACATAAGAATCTTTGGGACAATAGTTTTGAAGAGCTTCAACAGAATTTCTCACATAACAGGAAAGTTTTTTTTCCAGTACTGTAGTTCACTTTTCATTAACAAGAATATTACAGATATTTCACTTTTTGACAATAAAATGAATGCCATGAGATTTTAACAGATATTTTACTCAAAAAGATACGGCAAGAGAGCGTCCAACCATGACAGTATTCCTGATCGAATCAATTCACAACCACAGAGTTACTCCACTGCGCATTTATTGCGCTTCACATAGTTTCGAAGTTACATTTATCCTGCAACTTGAAGTATAAATTAACCCAGTTGACTTCTCGTTCTCCCAGTATCAGAAAATGGGAAAAAGAGAGTGTGACAGTGAAAGTGGAGAAAGATTAAGGATAGAAGGTTTATCCAAATTTCTCTACTTTCTCTACAGCTTTTCTGATAGTCATGAGTCCACTGCAGACTTTTGGTAAGCACCATGATACTTAAGAGGTTAATATAATGAGAGAAAATGGAATGATTAAATAGGGAAATACATGAAAAGGTGAATTAAATGCTCAGTTTTTGGCAAATTCTTATCAGTAAGCCAGGTTTATAAATCCTCTTTATTTATCTAAATAAATCATCAATACGACCAATAAAAAAACTTGCCTTTACTCTATTGCATATAAAAAAAAAATAAAATAGTCAAAAATGCCGAAAACGAAACTATAGTCCCGAGAGCTGCCTTTTGGCAATCCTAAAAATATCACCAAAGTCCGAAAAGACAGAGAGAGTATTTGGTGTCATCCTGTAAGCCTAAGACTGCCGTAATATTACTTTCGTAAATCCTCTTCCAACCGCACGGAGGAATTTTTGCTCTCATTACGTCGCGACGGCTGCGCAAACCCAAATCCTCTATGATCTAACGATCGCGTAAAAATAATATTCCTCCACTTCTCAGGACAGCGAAAATATCAAAAGAATATTCGAGTGAAATCGATAAGAAATAAAATAAGAAATCTATCTTGTGACACCACACTTTTTCATGTCCAAGAAATGAATAAAAAAAAGGGAACAAAAAAGAGAACGAAAAAAATTGTGAAAACGTGCACCAGAAGGAATGAAAGCGAAAGAGGACGAAACGACATGAAAGAAAAATATAAAATGAACGCACGCAAATAAAGCGTAATGGGAATTCGAGTTCCATCCGCCGGCGTTGTAATTGCCGTACCAGCGCTGCATGATAACACCGCTGTATACAGAGCCAGAAAGTGAAGAAAACGCGCCAGCCAAAGAACGCTGTCGGACGAAAGAATGAAAGAAAAACCTCTCTTCCACAAAAAAAAAAAAAAAAAAAAAACACTTATCTGTGGAAGAATATTCTTTGTCCGGAAACCAATTTTCATACCTGTGACTAAAACGAAGAAACATTGCTATAGTCTATAAACAAAAAAAAAGGCTTCCAAACATTCGAAGATGGGGACAAGAAAAGAATACAGAACTGCCATTTATCCTTTTAAATCTAACCCTTTACCTGAGATGTGTCATTTACTGTACTTCGTTTTCTAAAGAATCAGCGTTCAGTAAATTTTGGTTGCTGTTAATGATTTTCCTTTCGTTTGCGTGTTTTTTGGAAATAATAATAATAATAATAATAATAATAATAATAATAATAATAATAATAATAATAATGCAGGTTTTGTTAAACAAAATGGCAGTTTCAACAGCATTTATTTTATATAGTAAACGCTCAATTCGTCTTATCAATTGCTTTTCTTGCGCTCCTACACATCATAAACCGGTGGATATGAATAATATCGGAGTTCTCAATTGCGACTGCCTCTACACTCATTCCAGCGCGTCGGAAAAGCAATTGATAAGACGAATTGAGTTGCTTACTATATAAAATAAATGCTGTTGAAACTGCCATTTGTTTAACAAACCAATGATTAAAGAAGGTCTTTTCCTAATTTTACAATAATAATAATAATAATAATAATAATAATAATAATAATAATAATAATAATATACTTTATTTCAGCTCAGGGCCATAAACATTGAATATACAAAGTAGAAACGATACAATAAACACAACCTAGATACACGAGATAACATAATAAATAATAATAATCGTCATAATATTGAAATAGATAGTACATAATATTGAAAATTATAACAAAGAAATGGATTTATACAATCAATTTCCAACAAATGACAGGTTACAGAAGTCATAGTAAACACGAAATATTGGAAAGATCTCAGTAATAATAAAAAAAATAATAATACAATAATAATAATAATCAAGTGATAATAAAGGTAACAATAAAGTCAGAAATACAATAAAATACATAATAATAACGGAAAGTGAAAAGCAGATCTCAGTAATGAATAATAATTATTAATCCCAGTGATAACAAAACTATATAAAAAATAATAATCCTTTTAATAAACTGTTTAAGAAATACTTCAAATAATAATAATAATAATAATAATAATAATAATAATAATAATAATAGATTCTGCAGATGACTCTTAAAAATTGCAAAAACTGAGAATAAATATACACAGCAGCTCAGCTTTTTGCAGGAAGACAACGCCATTTATTTTTGGAACAAATCATCGTTCTCATATTAACACCATACTGTGTTTAATGCCTTAACACTTGTAATTTGTGTGGCTGGTTCGGCAGGAATGGCTTTTCAAGCCATCTGATTATTGTCCACATGCCATTTTAGCTGTTATTTATGGGTTAGGTGACTGTATTTTATCAGTGCCTCTGCAGGTTAAATAAACTACTCGTCATTTAGGAGAAAAAAATAATTTACCGCTAACTCGAGGGCGCCTCATTTTGTTTCTTTGATACGAAATATTTTAATATGTTATATACAGTTAACTGGACCCGGGAGTATAGATGTTCGAGGTGGGGAGATTTGATCCGCTCTGGCTATCACTTGGGCTATCCGCACTGACCAGTGACTCTGGCTGCTAGAGGTGACCACCACTCGTTATTGTTCTGACCACGTGTCAGGGAAACGGAGGTTTGGCAGCGGCGGCCAAAAATTATGCCATGTCTCTTTGTTTTTACTGAAATTAATGAGGTTTGTACTGCAAATATGTGAAGCCAAATATGCTTCGATATTATCTGTATGTGAATATTTTTTTTTTATTTCACTGGAGCAAGCTCTAACAAGGCAAAACTTTTAATCAAGCAACGAGATATTTGACAGCGCAGGAATTCCTTACACTCCCCAACCCAGCGATCTTAGAGTGCTTGAAAGGCAGCTACGACAGGTTAAGACTTTACTATAATTAGCGGCGTTGACATGTTTCCCATCTTGCCAAAGGAGGTGTTTAATCCTAACCCAAAAAGGTACACTTTCAAGATTAGCCTGAAGGTTAATTAAGGGTAATTCTGAGAAGAGACATATTCGAGCGTACTGTCCAGCTATTTGTTTTTACTTACAAATAACTTCGTTTTAAGTAATGTATGCATGCGGTCATGCATACTGTATATAATAATGTATGCACATGTATGCATACAAGCGGTCGGTGGTTGATACCTATATCACATTGTAGCTATTACCCCAATGCTCCACGTGGCGGGAGACTCACCAGAAATGCAGTACAATTTGCAAGGGTCACGCCAAGTGAGGGAACATATGTGGTGTTGTATATATATGCAAATGAACAAAGAGTTAATCTTTCTTCTTTATCCATCAACACATTTCTGAAGAATTTCAGAAGACTTAGCGAGTCTTTCAAGTTGATCAACAACCAAAAAGCCATTCGAATTCAACGAAAGGTCAGATATTTATACACACACACACACATATATACACACATATATATATATATATATATATATATATATATAATATATATATATATATATATATATATTATATATATATATATATTATATATAAATATAAATTTTATATATAGCAATAATATAAATATATACAGAATAGGTCTAAGTATAATACGTTGATCTTTGTGTTTGCTGTACTGATGAATGAAAGGAACACATGACGATGAATCGTTCACAGTTAATAATCCATGCTGACTCAATGAGCAACCGCCGGTCTTTCAAGATTTGAATGGCATTGAAAGCAAATCCTCCACACAAGATAAGAATCGCCTTTAGTCACACAACCTTTCATATATACACGGTACATATAAATTAGTATATAATATTACATATCAATAAATGTGCTGGTACTTATAATTAAATTTGTATTCACTCATCAATATACGTGTACAAAATGGTATATGATTTGTTGATCTGTAATTGCTTTTGTAATGATGCCTGGAGGAGGCTGGCATGGTCATTTCCATAAAATTAATAATATTCACGAGGGAAAGTTGCAGGGAGTAAAAAGTTTGAAGGATTGAGAAAATATGGCAGCAGGGATATTCTTAATCTTTGAGTCTCAAAGGTTTCGTATTCAGAATAGTTTAACCAATCATTATATCCCGCATTTAAATATGTTGGATACTGAACGTAACTTGTTTCTGTAACAGTCCATTCACTAAAACTAACAAAAGGTTATGATTTGATTTCTTTAGGTACGCAGAAACAGCCTGTTTACAGACTGTTACATTGTTTTATATGACCATCTCATCATGCAGAAATAATAATATGGAAGGCGTTATCCTGGGGGGAGTAAAATGGAAGGATTAACAAAACTTAAAGGGATACCTTGATCTGAGAACAGCAACAGAAAGATGATAAACCTCCCTAAAATTATTTAATCCCCATCCCCAGCATTAAAAAAAATGAACGCCGCATACGGTTTTCAATATTGGCTCCATTCACTGGAAAAAAAAAAATTGTTTGTTCTTGATTTCTTTAGGTACCCAGATCCTTCGTTTACACTGATTACAGCTTTGTTTAACCATCTTCTGTCACACCTTAGATGGACAACTTATTTTACCTGTAGGCACCAACCTGATTCACGATCCGCAAAGGACCACCACCACTATTATTGGGTCCGAACCAACAGTAACATTTAAAACACAAGAATTATATAACTCTAACTCAACATAAAAATGGCGGGACTTCAAACTCCGGCTCGCAGTGAAAAAGGTGAAAAGAATTTTGGACAAAGTCGGGCAGACGAAACGTTAAATCTAAGAGAAAAATACATCGAAGCCTTCGATTTTCTCGAAGGCAAAGCCGGTGTACCATCTAACAAAGATACAGAGAGCAACGACAGCGCAACGATAATGATCAGGGAGCAAAGGCAACGTATAATGATCCTAAGGTAGGCTATCTACGAAATCTATCAAGAGCGCCTGGAAGCGAGATAAACAAGCAACCCAAAGGCCGGCGTCGAAGCAATATAGGTTTGTGCTCCCTCTGTGGTTTAGCCAAATCCCATTCCAATTTCAAGGACCAAGAATAATTTATGACAACAGCCGCACCAGGTATGGATGAATGAGGTAACATATAAGGGGAATTCAGACTTGTGTACAGTATTCTCTTTCTGGGAATCGCAAAAGACATTTTGTTTGAAATCCCTCAAATTATGAACATTTCTCTCTTTCTCACGCGCAAATCTCGAAAGGGAGCAGAAATCCACGGGACACAGTTGTTCCTATTCCTTCCAGGACACAAAGAAAGTACCATTTTTGGTTAATGAGATCAGTAAAGAGCCTGCAAAAACACTAAAAACATCCATAGGTGCAAAAAATGATTCCTCTTGATAGGCCACAAGGAAGAAAAGATAAAAAAAATCCTGAATAATGAATACGAAGAATAAACAAAACCAGCTATATGGGCAAAACATAGGAATTATAGAATATCTCATGTTATTTTTTGTGTATATATACAACTTATACAACTATATATAATATATATAAGCATACATATACGTATGTATATACTACACTTATATAAATATATATGACGCAAACACGTGCGTGTGTCTGGTGCGATATATTTAAATTACCTCAGACACCAAATTCAGCTGCTCGTGACAGCTGTAGCCAGAGCCTTTGATCGTGGTAAAGCGACAAAGGCATAAAAACGAAGTCTTAAATCTTATTTGGGAACCAATTTATGCTTACACAGCCCTAAGAGATGATAATAACAGCAAAAAAACTACGTTCATAATTAATATTTCCAGTTCCCATTTGCATAAAATTGTGAAGTAAATAGGAAAAATTTAGCAAAACAAAACAAGGAATGGTTTACGTATAAAGTACCCCGTGTAATTTAATAAGGAAGGATGGAGGACATAGCCTGGATGGTGCGGGGAGAGG
>NC_089792.1:32053670-32101170 GCF_040412425.1 Macrobrachium rosenbergii | reverse complement strand
AGGTTCATACTTTACTTTCCTCTCTTAACGGGACAGACAGTCTCCTAAGTACGCAAAAGATTGAATCTTAAATATAAACCACTTGGGAATATGTAAATCAAGGCACAGATTACTTTACTTTCCGTGAAAAAGGAAATAAAAAGATGAAGTATAAATGAAGTTCAGCAGTGAATGAATATGTATCCCTTATTCTCGTAGGGAGGAAACTACTACAAAGCTGCTTTGCTCTCTGCCTTTCATTTTCATCCGTCCCCTATATCTCCTCTGACCAAGTTGTCTAATTTCTTTAACTTAACCAGGTACTAACTTTCACACCTCACAGGGAGAAAATCCTTTGGGCGAGCCCTAGGATATTCTACACGTGTAAATCGGTGGCATCAATAAACTAATTAATAATATATATATATATATATAAATATATATATATATATATATATATATATATATATATATATATATATATATATATAAATGGATGTATGTATGTATGTGTGTGTATGTGCCGGCATAACTCTGAAACGCATTGAGCAATTTCAGCCAAACTTGGTATACATACGACTTCCTATTTAGAAATCAGCACTGTGGAGGTAAGACACCACTATCACCAAAAAGGGCACCAAAGGGGGTTGGGGTGGGAAGGGCGTCCCTGAAACGGGGCTGGTTCTGCCCGTGGACTTAGTAACTTTGCGAATTTATCATGCCTAATTTCGGTATACATATGACTTACTATCTGGAAAAGAATACTGTGGGGGTAAGACATCAATGGCACCAAAGGGGTGGGGGTTGGGAAGTGGGTAACAGAGAAAGAGAGAGTGAGAGGGAAAGGAAGTGAGAAGAGAGTAGGAGGGGTGTTAGTGTTGGGGAGAAGAGAGAGAGAGAGAGAGAGAGAGAGAGAGAGAGTAGAGTAGAGAGGGTGTTAGGGAGAGGAAAAAAGGGGAAAGAGGAAAGGGTGTTAGGTTGGAGAAGAAAGAGAGAAAGAGACGAGGGGGTGTTAGGGGGAAGAGAGAGAGAGAGAGAGAGAGAGAGAGAGAGAGAGAGAGAGAGAGAGAGAGAGAGAGAGTTTATCGGTTGTCATTCAAACTTATCCCGGGCAGCGCTGGGTTGGTCAGCTTAATGTATCCTTTATGAATACTGGAGTAGTTTTTATTAGGTTTTTCACGCCACAATTTCATATCAACGGTAGATATTACGTAGTACGTAATGCGTGAGTAGCTATTTTTCCACAGAAAGGATATTAGTACAAATTTTACTTCATTTATGAAAAAAATTATTAACCGGGAGCATGTCGACGGTATGATTATGTAAATAAAACATTCACAGACTCACCAACATTTCTGCTGGGTAGCTCATGAAATGAGAATGTTCACGCTTTGCTGCGGATATACACACGCACGCACAGTCATGCACACAAACACACACACACACACACACACACACACACACACACACACATACATATATATATATATATATATATATATATATATATATATATATATATATATATATACATACATACACACACATATACCAGAATTACTTTTCTTATTACCAATTTAACATGCTCCTACGTTTTGTTTCATACCACAATCGTAAATATAAGAGATGAAGAGGAAAAGTGGTGTTTAACCTGATGAAGTGGCGATTTGTCGATCATTGCTCTGCCGTTACAGTACAAATTTTGCTCATGAATACTTACGACATGATGGCTACGATTCCGTCACAACCGCAACGGTGTCAGATTAACTGCTGGTTACTGTCCAATGGAGTCAAACCACAACCACACAATTTACTGACTCGAAGATACTGAAAGCTTATATTTTCAGAGTGAATCTATTCCAATCAAAACGTGCTCCTCAAATTGATACAAAGGAAACTTTCAGAATCTTGGTCAATGGCCTACAAGAACTAAGCCTCAGGGAGAAAGTCGACTGTCACAGGACCTCGACTCCCAATTCCTGGAAGATAAGGCAAAACTCTTCGGCACAAAACCGAAAATAATTCGGTCTAGTTTCAGAGTCGCCGTTTGCAGGGTTCTAGCCACAGGCTCAAGCTTTAACCGAATGAAGAAACCAAGCCATCGTTTGTTCTGGGTTGGGGAATCACCAGCAGAACATTTTGCCCTTATGCGAATGCAAGACGCGGCTATTTCAGTCACTCATCTAAAATGAGCCTTCGCTCCTTACGCCCTAAGGACTATGAGGAATGTAAGGTCTCTTAAGACCGAAGCCGTACAGCAAAATGATGCCTGGGGCCACCAAACAGAACGATCCAGATGTCAAAAATGTGGAAAAACCTTTCTGTAAAATGCAATTGTTATGAAAATAAACTATGAGACAATGAGTCTGATTAGCGTAGACGGTTGAGTGAAAGTTTCATCTCGCTAAGTTCTGATCAGCAGTAACGGCAGCAAATTACATATATCTTAAACTGGTATCAGCACGGGACAAAAAGAAACCCTACAAATATACACTAAATACCTGCACAAGCATAAAATTCTTGACAGAAAAGGAATCGCTACTAGAGCACTATGAATATGTTAATTATACAGTACAAACTTGTACGAAGGGCAGGGTTCAAAACTTAACTAAAAATTGACACCTTAACCAATATACTTCCACTTATTGTAAGGAAATTTAACAACACATAAAAGGCTACAGTAACTTTTTCTAAGAAAGGTTCAAAGGAAGGGCTTTTGTTGATTGCTTAATAAATCCTCTGGTGAAATTTCAATGGTCTGCAGCATTCCCTGATACACTCAGACACAGAAAATATCAACTGAAGGATTTTCATTCATCAGTCAATTTAAAATGCTTGGCCTTTTCTTGATACAGAGAAATATGCGATTAGCTACCAGACGGATATATGTTAATAAATTAACTATATACAATACTATTTCCCTGTCGACAAATTCAGAACATCTCATGAGCAGGAACACAGTGCTTAAGTACTGGACATTTGAAATTTGGCACGCCTCCGGGAAGTCTAAATTTGCTACTGCTCGAGTCTGGTCTGGACAGGAGCAATGTGGAAAACTGGGATTGGTGCTTAGTAATAAACGACTTTTCAACAAAAACTCGACGAAAATACGCAGGGAGGATGTAAGCGTTATGCCTTTATCATCCCCTTCCTCCAATCAAATCCCTTGCATTGGTTTCAAAATAAGAAGAAAAAGAATGAACAATCGATTTTTGAATGACCAAAATCTCGAGGTTTGGGCCTTTTCTTTAATTAAAGTATTCTGGAAAAATATATAATTAAAAAAAACTTGAACAGCAAGTTTTATACTACTGGCTAAGTTTCCCTCGCCAGACTAGAATTGAAACTGAATTCAAATTTAAATCGGATATATACTATTTTGATCTAGAAACCATTTTGCGGATTGTCAAGTAAAATTCGAATACAGACGAATATCAAGAATATTACAGATTCAGAATAATGATCCTATGTTGACAATCTCTTTCTTGAAATCCTACTAATTTTTAATTTTATAAAAATTAAAACATTCTTTGTGATGCTCTTTGACCACTTTAAAAACCTCTCCTTCTGGACCTAGCTATGTCAAGTCAAAACAGCAGAAACTAAATAACGTGAGCAGAGAGAGAGAGAGAGAGAGAGAGAGAGAGAGAGAGGATATAATTACGTTGCAAAGTGGATAAGGAATAAACTTCTGACGAAATTTTTTCTACTCCCCCGAAGGTCGGTATTCCTTGCGGGTCTTCACCAGGACAGCAGCAAATGCGTGCTTCTTGCCCCTTCTTAAAAAAAGAGAACAATGAAAAAGCACAGGTTTGCTGGACACGACTTCTCTCTTCAAGAAAGAGGACTGTTACTGTTCGACCGCAGCACCATAGTCTATCAAACATCAAAGCTAAATCAAGTGATTATTTCCAAATAAATGATGGAATATGTTCTTTCAATTCCATATTTATTAACTAGAAGAAATATACCTGAGTGGGCTATACGGTCAAAATTATTATTTACGTCTGTTTACTAGTAAATTTGCATCTTCCAGACAATCAAAGGACAAAAAGTTATTTGCAAACATTCTCATCGTAAAAAATCTATGCCCAAATTTAGTTTTTAGAACATATCTTCACTATAACAAATATAATTTGAAGAATAATAATTTCAATGTCAGTTTTAAGACATTACAGACCTGAGCATGTGGACCTAACAACGTCCTCATTATTATTTAAGCAAAAGGTACTAACCATCCAAAACCTTTCCTAAATATTTAGGACGTATAACTCTCTGGTTATTCCAACTGAGAATAACGTTCTGTGGGCTCCCCACTAGCACCACAGTACATATTATAATTACTAGCTACTACAGCTACTACTATATCTCCATCGAACATCACTGCGCATGGTATGTGCACAACTTAAGCCGTCGGACAATGCCTCACCTCCTCCCCTCTACACCTACACCTCTGTGTCTCCGGACTTCTGCCCAGGGCGCTTTCTTCCCAACCATTTATTTTTCAATGATGCAGATCATACTGATAGACATTTCACCTTGACATATTTGTTATAAATTTGACTGTAAGCCATTCTTTTAAGGAATATCATCGAGTAATAACATTCCCAACCTTCATGGAAGCCCTCATTGGCATCATAATAACAAACGATTTCCCTGCCAATATCGTTATTGAGTTAAAACAGTTATGGCCGATAACCAATTTACGGTTCATGAATAATAATAAGTGAACTAGAAGGGCACAGTGAAAGCACTGCCCAGAATGGCAAACCAATCAACGGATTAAAAGGCAAACCACCTTGATCAGCTGCGACAAAAATCTCTGTAAAAAAAATCGCCCAAACCAAATTCCATACAATCCTCTGTAGCAAACATCAAGAGCATTCAATATTTACTACTGGGAACCTAATATGAAAATTCGGCAGGGCGTAGTATCCCCAAATCTTATGTGGTTCAATAATGCCACCGGGTTGATGATATAAAAGCACTTTCGGATTTAGAATTTCCTTACACGTTAGAGTAAGAACCGAACAATAACAGTGAGCAACAAAACACTTTCCTGAATTAAGTAAGCATGCATGAGCAGGGACAAACTAAGTTAGGTCAAAAAGCACCTCTGTATCTTTGGTAAGGTACAAAAAATCGCCCAAACCAAATTCCATATGCAATCCTCTGTAGCAAACATCAAAGAGCATGCACAAATATTTACTACTGGGAACCTAATATGAAAATTCGGCACGGGGCGTAGTCCACCCCGTCTCTCTGTTCACACACATAAATACACATTCCACAAATGCGTGTTTTTGGCTGACCATACACATACGCCCGAACACCCACGTATTGCATGGGTAAGTAATGGTCTGCAAACCAAATTACAAAAGCTAAGACAGCGCATATTGGAAGCAAGCGGATGTGAAAAAAAGAAAGATCGTGGATTTCGAGTCTGATAAAAATTCACGGAAAATGCCTCCCATACTGAAAGTTTCATTTGGCAATGAGTTTAACAGAGCGCAACGCGCGACTAGAATATATTACGGGAAAAGAGAAGGCTTCGTTTAATACTATACACGGGCTTCCAGTTGTGTACGGCCAATTTAGTGAACCAATTAGCACACTAGCTGATCATGATGGATGTGACATTTTTTGACAGCATTCTTTTTTAAATAGTTGCGGAGCAATACAGTTTTC
This sequence comes from Macrobrachium rosenbergii, assembly GCF_040412425.1. Lineage (NCBI taxonomy): Eukaryota > Metazoa > Arthropoda > Malacostraca > Decapoda > Palaemonidae > Macrobrachium > Macrobrachium rosenbergii. The sequence goes on along the minus strand of NC_089792.1, from coordinate 32,095,503 downwards.
ATCTTTTAAAAGTTTTAGACAGTAAAATATATAGTACTTTTCCTAAAAGCTGTTAACGCTTCCCTTCCCTATTCTAAAGAGGTTCGAAGAAAAAAAAAAAGTCACCCACAAGAATTTTGTTTGTCGTAAAACATAAGCCTCTTAAAAATTAATTACCTCCGAGGGGGAAGACTATAAGAGTTTCACAGTAAACATTTGCTTTAACTCCCACAACTTCCATGATTCTATATAGAAAGGAACCATATCCAACACACAGCACTAGGGTGACCTGCAATAAATGATTTGCGAAAGATTACAAGGAAAGCCAATCCTTCTGCATTTGAGTTGGAATGGTTTCTGCAATTAAAAATATGATATTGAAAAAAGGAAGTATTTAAACAGGGGAGAGAAATACCCAGCTATGGTACCATGGAACATTATTCAAAAACCACCAACAACGTTCCTCATCCTTGGACAAATATACATTTAGGGTATAAATTCCATCACTACCATTCCATGCTTCAAGAGTGCAATAAACGCAAGTAAACAGTAAATTTACAAAAATACACTACATATATGTACCTTTCAACTAAACCAGAGCACACAAAGTTTTAAGTTACCGAACATACATACATACGTACATTTCATGAAAACATTATGTACAAAAGTGTTGAGGCATTGAACGTAAAAACCAGAGCCATTTGGGAACCTTCACTGAAGACAATTCATAGCATAATGTATCCGAATTCAGGTCAACAAACCGGTGCAAGAGCAACAAGTGGGATATCAAAGAACATATGTTAGAGAATAAAGGGACACATAACGAAGTTAAATATGATTAAAGGGATAGCAGCACTGTACCTGAGAGAGAGAGAGAGAGAGAGGCTGACAACAGCAAATTTTTGAACTAGAGAAACCACATCATTACTGCACTTTACACATACAGAAACATTTCTCATTAACAACTGCATCCAGATTATATTGTTGATAAATGTCATGTTTATCATGATATTTAAATAAATAAGCTTGTCAGCTTAACAACTCTTTCTCTTTTTACGAGTCTGGAGGTCCACACCAGCCTCCTACTCCCTTTCACCCCTAACCACGGTGAAGGGACGCCTTGGAGCAAATGCCTGCATTGACAAAGGACGGCTTAAACTAAACTAACCAAACAACCAACTTTGTCAACTTCACTACTAAAGTATTTATTCTTGTGTACAGACAGTAAATAACAAGATGTCGAGCGTCGCATTCGGACACGAGAAGACAAAAATTGCCTTCGAATACAAAGAGAAATGATTTAACTCTTGACCCTCTCGGACCGTTCCAAATGAGAACAAATTCTATCGGAGCATAATGATATTAATTAGGAATTAATTAGAATCCCTATTCCTCGCGTCGCTTTGCGACTGTGATTAATTATGATTCATTATCCAATCGAGCACCATCATCAAGAATGAAAACTAACTGTTCAACAAATATCTGAAATGGACTTGCGTATTTCATTCTTTTATTTATGCACGTCTGTAAATACACTTCACACCCACACACACACATACACGAACACACGTATGGGGCTTGAGTTAGGATAGGATATTAGCTTGCAAGGCTTCATGGTAGAAGGACAAGTGTACAGTCACAAGGTCAAGACCAAAATGAAGACGAGAATGGCTTCGGTGGGAAAGCTTATTTCCAGAGCACGAAAGGAACTTTCGGAGAATCAAATCAAAGATATTGTAAAGACGCAACACTGGCAAGAAGAACACTCCAGCTTTAGAAGCACATCACTGGGCTCAAAAGCTGATGTTGATGAAAAGAGAAGAAGGTGAAGTTAAACAAGGGAACGGAGAAATGTTCTTGTCAATCTTCTTACTACAAAAAGGTATTTTGGAGTAATCGAGTTGATGGTCCTCGCTTCAGTGCGACACTGCAGCACAAGAAAAAAGCTATTTCATACGACATAATCACCCAGCGACTGGTCACATTAAATGTTTCATTTTCACGACATTTCTGTTCGTCATTCTCTAGAATCATTACACTTCTCAGCCCATTTTATATGAAGAGGAAACATTTCTGAGAATTCTATGTCATACCTGTCCCCCCCCTCCCGTCCTCTCTCTCTCTCTCTCTCTCTCTCTCTCTCTCTCTCTCTCTCTCTCTCTCTCTCTCTCTCTCTGGCATCCTATTATAAGATATGGATAAAGGATGGACAAAGGATGCGTTGGTTTAGGGCAACAAGAAATAGATACTTAAGATTTGGCTGTTCTGCGTTAAATATCTAGTGCATTTATAAACTATGCGCATTCAAATAATTTCGTACGTATACATACACCTAAAAAACTAGACGCTAGATAGACATAGGGTTTTATTAGGAAACAACGCCCTAAAAAATGAAAAAAGCTACCCAGTAAAAAGGAACACTACCCAATTTACGGATCTAGACTTGTATGAAAGCAAGGCTGCTCAAAGGCAAATGTCCAGCAACACAAAGAGCGAGACGAAACTGAATTTTCCCCTAAAAGCCTTCTTTAATTCTAAGAGGATGTCTCCAAATGGGACACAAAGATGGAGCCGTCGAATGGGTGCAACATCCAATACAGGTACGAAACGGACATTTATACATACATTCATACACACAAAAACATGTGTGTATATATACATATATATATATATATATATATATATATATATATATATATATATATATATATATATATATATATATATATATATATATATACACATACATACAGATATATATATATATTATAAATGTATATAAATATATATATATATATATATATATATATATATATATATATATGTATATATATATGTATATATATATCTATATCTATATAATTATATATATATACACATACACACACACACACATATATATATATATATATATGTGTGTGTGTGTATATAATAATATACATGCATCTATAAGTAGTATTTTGAAGATTTGTTTGACGTAGCTAGCAAAATAAGAGGCAGAGCTGAATAACGGAATATTGGAAAGGGGTAAGTTTACATTTGAAACTGCATGTGGGAATGACTGTTAAGGATGCAGGAAGAAGACCAGAACGCAACCTATGTCGGAATGAATGAAAAGTTCCGAACAAAGGCTTGAGATGAGTGAAGGTATACGTGTTCCTTCATATAAAGGTAGGGGCGATAAAGAGACTGTAGGAATCATGGGGTCATAACGCTTCTTTGCATACCAGGGAAGATGTGTGGTAAGACTGTGATACAGATAGGAAGACGGGTGACAAAAGGACTGATAGGGGAAGAACAGCGTGAGTTTATACAAGGGAGAGAGCAGTTCAGAAGTAAAGGAAAAAGTTGAATATGGCAAACATTTGCTCAGAAAACTTGCTAAGATATTAATGAGAAATTATGGTATAAAAGATGATTTATTGAAAACAATTTATAGCTTTACAATGGATGCAAAACACATTAGAAAATGTAAGATGAGAGTAAGGCTGCTTCCGTGTAAAAATGTGTTTTCCCTGTGGCTGTTTATATGGATGAAAAAGTGAGAGTGAAGCCAAGGAAACGGCATGGAGATGTAGGTGCGCAAAGTTGTGGTATAAGAAAGTTGGTCATGAATGCAGTGTATAAGTGGAATGTGGCGTGTGAAATGGCTGATATGAGCCGATAATACAGCAAAGCACTACTTGGCGGTAGTGAAAATGAACTGAAAAACTAGTATTTAAGTTTTTGCATGAGACAGTCAAGAGTAAATGTGAACAAAAGCCACGAGGGTAAATATAAAGCCTGAAGATGGAACAATATATGTAAATATGGTTAGTGGAAGAATGGAAGCAGATGATTCGTATCAGATTTGGGGAGTAAATATAACGGATAAGGAAAGGGTAAGAGAAGAGGGGAATCACAGAACTGGTGAAGCATGAAGGGTATAAGGATGTGAGCCAAAGATCAGGAAAGGCCTTGAATCGTCATAGAAACCAAGGTTGGAAAGTATGACGGGCGTCTGTTGAGCTTATTCTCCTTTATGGGTGTGAAGCCCGACGTTGAAAGTCAATATAAAAGAACGGTTGAAGGTGTTGAGGCCAACTGTTTGCATAGTGTAGGCGGTGTCAGAAGAAATGAAAACGTGAGAAATATCGAGACACGAAGACAAAGCTTTGGAAAGTATGAAGGGCGTCTGGTGAGCTTATTCTTCTTTATGGGTGTGAAGCCCGACGTTGAAAGTCAATATAAAAGAACGGTTGAAGGTGTTGAGGTGAACTGTTTGCATAGTGTAGGCGATGTCAGAGAAATGAAAACGTGAGAAATATCGAGACACGAAGACAAAGCCGTTAAAAAGGTTAGCATTGTGGACAGGATGGGTCAAATAGTTCTGAAATGGTTTTGTTTTGTAGAAAGAAAGGAATACGATATACTGGTGAAAAGTTATTAATTCAAAAGTGTTAAGACAGGGGAGCAGGAAAAGACCTACGAATGGTTAGATAGATGGCATATAAGAGGCACTGGAGAACAAGGACCGTTAAAATCCAAGAAGCGCAAGAATTCATACAAGATAAAGGTGAATGTTACTTTATTTGAAGGAGGTTTTGACACGCTGCTGATGAGCCTTCTGTGTAGAGGTATGAGAGAATAATGAAGTTTTGTATACAGGTGGTTCTTTCATGTTAAGCAGTTTCTGAAGCCAGACGCTCTTAGTGGAAATGGCTTTATATATATATATATATATATATATATATATATATATATATATATATATATATATATATATATATTATATATATCCTGTATATATATGTGTATATATATATATATATATATATATATATATATATATATATATATGTGTGTGTGTGTGTGTGTGTGTGTGTGTGTGTGTGTGTGTGTGTGGATGAAAGGTTTCATTAAATTACAATAAAAATGTGAACTTCATTCCTACTGACAAACTTTTCAAAACATGAGCCACATTTTCAGAAACAAGTGAAAGATCTTGTTTACTCAAACCTGACGAATCAATATACATACATACATACATACATACATACATACATACATACATACATAGGGTTAATGCAAGCACACACACGCAATACCCCAAACAGTCCTTTTTGCACACCATGTACTTTTTCTTCATTTAACCTTTAATACAATAGCACAAGTTATATTTACTCACCTAACCCGCCGTCAACGACACTATGAGTACTACATCTCCTAAGCGTACCTGCAAAAGAGGGAAAAAGATAAAACTCCACAAGACAACTAGGAAAAGAGCTTGAATGAAGATAAAATGCTGGAAGTAAACAATTTCGACAGTTGAATACCTCAGTAAAAAAAAAAAAAACACACAGTAAGTCATTTATGATTCTCACCGAGTGTAAAGTTTGAAAGTTAGGGGAGAATTCGTAAGTGGCACATATGGACCAAGAGAGGGTTGGTTGTTGTGATGTCATGCGTGAACGACGTTTTATTGACAGGTAGTAAGAAGTGCAAGTTGAAATTGAAGCTTGCTTATGAATATAGATAAGTGTGTTAATGAATGGATCTAAAGAGCACCTGCAAAAACGTTGAGCGCTGCGTCATGTTGCAGATTTTATCAAGAATTATTTTACGAAAATAAAAATAGGAGAGTGAAATATCTGGTGTAAAAAAACATAACTAAAAACTATGCATTATATCTCTGCCTGATAATGAAAAGTAGTTATGTATACCAGCGAACTGACCTAGGCAACGATAGAAGGAAACGCCCTCGAGGTGATGACTGGCTTCAGATGCTTCAGTGAGGTCCCCAGTCTGCCAGAAAGCAGTGATGAGTGAAATGAGGAAAGAGTAGATGCTTAGGCGTATGTTTGTAGAATAAGAGAAAGGCACTGTGAAAGACAAGGCCACGGCTGGACATTCTGGTACAACAAAATTTGAAAGTAACAGAGATAGAAGTAAACCTATGTGAGACTTTGTGAGCAAAAGGACGCCATGACTACGGAATGGTGCACCGTAGTTTGGACAGTGGAACAAGGGAAACTGCTGATATGTACACGCATTTAACAGTAGTACCGACGACGAAAGGCAGGAAAAGACGTGAACCGCAGACACAGAAGTCGAAAATAAGTTGGTATACGTGCAAGGACAAAAACAACAATGTCGAAAAGGTTTGTTGCGCCGTCTAACGAAAATTATGTGCATGTTTCCCTCATGTGCATGAAAGAAAAACGGAGGAATCTTTCTTAATTACGTGTCTGCTGTTATGGAGGGCAAAATGTAAATCTGAGACGAAGAAATGCTGTAAAGCTTAGAACTAGGAAACAGATGGGTTAGTCTGTTTTGAGGTGGTCTGTACATGCTAAGGGAAGAGTTAAAAGCTTAGCGTAAAGAGTGGATACTTATTAAGCCTCGAGAGGAAGGACTGAGAGACTGGGAGCAATAGATTTATTTAAACAACCAGGACCTTAATACCAAGGAGAATAAAGAACGCACGTAAGAAAAGTGAATGCAAAGAGGTCACCGTGCTGTTGATATGACAACAAAAGCGCCTGAAACGGCTCTTTGGTTGTGAATCTCTTCCCACAAGAAATTCAGTCTTGATGTAAAAGTTAAAATGGCTGCTGTCTCGTTTTACTCCAAAGCCACACCTTTCAGAGAGAACCATTTATTTCAGAGTACGTGATGCATGGTAGGTAGACAGCGGGCGCATTTTAGATTCTGAAACTGAAGGGACTCAGGGATGCCAAAGTTCGTGCGTATGAGCGAACTTGCTTATATGGAAGTCAAATCTAATCATGTACGTGAACAGAGGAGGCATAAGTAAGGAAGTCTGAATACGAATTGGTGGACAAGCAGAAACACGATTAAAATAGTTCCATTATAAAGAATTAAATGATGGATCTGTGTCTCTTGGTATACTGCATAGGTTGAACGCATGAGATATGATTTTTAACAATACTTCCCGCTGAAATCCATACTCAGCTACCAGTTGTTGTATAATGCCATAATATTTCTTTCCCCCTCCATCCTATTTTCTTTCTCAAAAAATACGTAGCCATTTCTGGGATAACTTGCTATGAAAATTGGTGGCATTCACAAACTGAGCAATAATAATAATAATAATAATAATAATAATAATAATAATAATAATAATAATAATAATAATATCTGTTTAAAAGAGGGTCTACTCCCTTCAAATAATAATAATAATAATAATAATAATAATTATTATTATTATTATTATTATTATTATTATTATTATTATTATTATTATTATTATTATTATAGTCAGTCCGCATTGCTACAACTATAGAGAATACGTCCCACGCCAATGTTCGACCAGTTAATCTCTTATAAACATACGATTTGAGATATGTTGAAGATGACGAAATTATGGTTTCTACAAAGGTACACAATTTCTTGTGATACAAGACTGCCACCCATTGACGGCTATTTAGAGTTAAAAGGTCATGGACAGGGTCACAAGGTCGATGATCTTAGGTGTCTTCTGAAAGCTTTATAGGTGGTGTATGTGTATTAAATATTTTCATGTCTCAAAAGATTTGGGCAATACACAGAATCTACGGAATCCGAAATCAAAATTTCACATTTTCGTAAAATACGGAGACAATAAAACTTTAACTCCCAAACTTTATTAGCGGAAGGCTAATATAATAATAATAATAATAATAATAATAATAATAATAATAATGAGAAGAAGAAGATGAAGTACACAAGCTTACAACAACTACGAATAATATTGGAAACTAGACAATTTTCCAGCCACATAAAGCAAGTTTCCTTCCTTGTTAACATCTGAGTTGGATCTAGTTCAAAAGACATTCTCATCTGTCTTTACCATCTGACATTCTTTTGTCCAAACTACAGAAGACCTTCAGTGAAGTATTGTTTGTCTTAAAGTTATGACTAGTGCACCTCTTATTTTTATCAAAATGTATGCAAATATTTTCCGACATAACGGTTAATTTGTCTTCATCCTACTGTCATACTGTCATTTACTTGAAGGGCCGTTCCTTTCCTTTCCTTTACTAGTCCTTGTTCTTGTTTTCTTCGGCCCAGAAAAGAAAAGGACATTAAGTTGTGCGTCCCATCGACCTGTGCTCAAATAAAAAAGAACTACAGTATCGACAGTCTCGCTACACGACAAAGAAAACCAGGAAGCCGGGTATTCTTACAATTCAAGCAAAAGAAAAGAGAGAGAAAAAAATACGGAAGTCGCAGCGACGTCTTTGAACGTCTAATGACTTAAGCTTTCAGGTCGTTCCATTTTCATGCTGAGGAAGCGGAGGGGAGGGGTGGGGGGTGCAAAGCGGAGGGGGTGCCTGACAAACTCCTCACCTCGCACTCCTGCTTCCTCCGCCTCCCCTCACGTGGAAGCCATACGAATAGCCCCCAAAAGATCGCTTCCGCTATGACCCAACTCTGTTCTCTGCAGCTAGACTATGTTCAGTGACGTCTATTCTACGTGACAAGAAAAAACTCTGCCTTCAGAATAATCTATTTCTTCTTGAAAGGGGCTTGTCAGGCTCTCTGCCCACAGACTGTCTCGGAGAAGGATTGGGTTTATTTTCATTCTCCCATCTCTGGAAGATTTCTCTGAACCATTTGCTGTTAGCATACTATTGATCTGTCTTACATAATCTCTCTCTCTCTCTCTATCTCTCTCTGATGAGTAGATATAAATATGTGTATGAGGGAAATGGATGATAGAAGCCCTTGATAACGTTGGGCATTCTCCCAAAGTGCTTTTCATCAATCGATTTTTATCTTTAACAAGAAGGTACTCGACATCTCGAACGGTTTTCATTCCAACCAGTAAAGAAAAAAGTTGGCACTGTTCCCTAAAATTCAGCCCACATAATGAATATCACACAGAAGAAAATGTTAGCATTAACTTCATGTTAGAAAAGAAATCTGTTTTATCTTTTAGTCCTAACAAAAATCTACAAGGTTAAAGTAAGAAAAACTAAATTTTAATCTCATGTCACAAACGCACAAAGTAATTTAGAACCAAGAACTCAGATCACAAAACATTAAATTAAGAGATGATTACTACAGTCGAGAAATTCATGATTACGAATAACGAATAAGTAACAGGAACTTGACGTAACTATCGTAGATGAGGAATTTACCTGCATCGAGAGAAGCTAAAATGTCTGAGTCTCAGTGTACAATGAAAGGGCCTTGGTAGATTGTCATATTCAAGAATTATGAAAATGAATTCCTTCCCTGAAGGCAAACGACCATTATTCTCAACCTACTAAGAGTCAACTATCCACTTCAGATAAATGCACTGTAAGCACGTAATCACCAACATACAAACAAACAAGAATATAAAATCGACGAAGGATGCTCAGAATGCTATATATATATATATATATATATATATATATATATATATATATATATATATATATATATATATATATATATACTGTATATATATATATATATATATATATATATATATATATATATATATATATATATATATATATATATATATATATATATATATATATAAATGTAAACATTACACACACACACACACATGTGTATATATATGTGTGTATATAAGCAAATCAGGAAAGTAACAGGCAGAAGTTCACTACCAAGCGCTTTCACTTGGTTAACACATCGTCTGGGCCCAGACGATGCGTTAATAAACGTGAAAGCGCTTCTGTGATTTTTACTGAACTTATGCCTGTTATTTAATATGGATTATATTATACACTATATATATATATGAAGTCACATTGCATCTTCTGTGATTTTTAAGCATTTATATATATATATATATATATATATATATATATATATATATATATATATATATATATATATATATATATATATATATATATCAAGACTAGCTCATCGACGGTCAATTAATGTAAAACTTTCAACATTACACCCTCAATTTAAAAAGTGGTAAAATACATAACGGTTGCACTCAAAAGCATGACTGGACACGAAAAGAGCCCAATTAAATAGTAAAACAGCCAAACCCATTATTGAACCAATATTCAAAACTAAGAAAAGTAAAAAGTACTTCCTTGCCGTGAAATTATAATCAAACCATCTGAAACCTTTTGACGTGTCTCGTATCAAGCAAGAAGTGAAAACCCAACTCTGACAACCAGTTTCCAGTCAACATTTAGAGAACCTCACAGCGATACGGCGGTCAGCAATACAAGGAAAACAGCTGTTATTCTGATGTCCTTCTGATAAGAAAAAACTACATAGCAAGAAGTTTTTCAAACCGAACAGCACGAGTCAACACCAAAGTTCATACTGACAATAGAACAGCGAAAAAAATACGTGATAGTTCCCCACTGTAATATCATCAAAAGCAAACCCGACCTTCTCTCTGAGACAATGCTTGCCAAACTGACAAGAAACGAAATAACTAGAAAGTAGCTCCTAATTAATTTTCTTTCGCTGGAAAACCTCATATTTTTCAGAAAATTATAAAAGCCTATTGAATGAAAAACATAATTAGAAATATGTAGGTAAATAACGAATCAACGTCCTTATGCAAATAACACCAGTGGTAGTTGGGCCTGTGGCATATCATAGTCGCTTCCTGCTTGACGAAAATAGGTTTCTCCATAGCAGAAATTATAATAACTTTATATCTTCGCTTTTTTACAATGGCAACTGGTTTACAACAACATTTGGGAGGGAAAAGGGTCCTGAAGATTTCATGGTGACCTCAGCCTTGATACAGGCGCTCCTCGAAAGCAGCAGGATCCCTTACAGATGAACATTTGGTGGAGAAAATGGTTCTGCTTGCAATACTTTGACATCAGAAATGTCACGACCGCATCAGGTTTAATGGAAATTGCACCTGTGGTGGCTGAGTGGAATTACTACATTTCTTTTTCTGGTTTTTACATAAATGAATCTCTATTAAACAAGGTTCAGAGAAGAAAGTACATCTAGGAGAAACCTAAAACTGAGCAGTATCAAAGTAGCTCCAGATTTATCGAAAATAGTGCTCCTGGTGATGGAGTATGGGATTAATGCAAACTACTAACTTGTTTGCTACGTGTAACGGCCCTTGAACAAGAACTTCTGAAAGAGAAGAGGGTCACTCCAGAAGCAATTCAAACCACGGAATGTTATGTCTATCTTCGATCTAACAAAAGTGGTACCTCGAGTAACTAAATATAGAATTATTACATACTTAATATTCGTTTCCTACATGATCTCGCATATCGCTACTTTTGGAGGAGAAAATGTTTTGCATGAAAAAAAGTAATAGTAGCCATCAAAAAAGGATATCTTAGTTTAGCAGACCACTGAGCTGGTTAACAGCTCTCTAGGGCTGGCCTGAGTTAGATTTATTCTACGTGGCTAAGAACCAACTGGTTACCTAGCAATGGGACCTACAGCTTACTGTGGAATCCGAACCCCATTATGACGAGAAATGAAGGTATGATAGTGTGGAGTCCCAGGAGGCTGAATATGGAACCATTCAGACCTCGAAACAGGATGCCAAGATTAAAATCGTAAAACATAGAAAAGCCCTCACAATCACGATCAAAATTCAATAATCAAATTGTGTTGTAAAGATTCATGGAATTTAGATTCTTAAATAATCAAATAAAAGACTTTGCGACATTTGTTACTGTCACTCAATTTCTTGCTGGGCGGCGGGAATGAACAAATCAAAACTACATTTTAATTGTTTCATAAAGCATTCAATTTTCTCATGCTACTCATTACCCGTCCAATGTTTCAGCTAAATGTTTCAGTTCTGAAAGCTTTAATTCAGTTTTAGGACATTATAATAATTCCTGTCACCCATAAACGTGAAATTTCGTCCTCGGCACCCAGTGGTCTTCCCATTCTAAGGTCACTTTGAATAGTTTGCGAAAAAACAAAGTTTACAGTGACCTCTCCTAACTGCCTTCTTGTGTGCGATGCTACATATCTCTTACATTATAATATTATGTATACATGCACGGTAACTACGATACACGTATCTGTGCGCAAGCTCAACATATGTATATTTCTACAATAAACTCTTTCTTTATACGAGTACAACAGCAAAACACGAACTTTCATAGTTTTATTTCACGAACGGATTTAGCTCTTTGTTTTATCTCTTATTTCTATCATCACGGAGAAAAAGTTGACAAAAATATCATGAAATATTTCTTAACTGGATTTCCGCTTTTCCTAAAATAACAATACGAGTGCATTGTCATTTTGTGCTCCTTCCAAAAAGTGTTTGTCCATTACGGATAATCAATAATGACAATGTAAGTAAAACACTGCATAAACAGGCTAACATAGATTAAGCCAGACTACTCGTCTCAAAATGGTGAAAACGTATCGATCTCTGCTTGTTACACAAGAAAGAACAAAGCAGAAGAAAAGGGAAAGAAAGAAAGAAGAGCGTACCTTGAGCCAGCAGCTCTTTCCCTTCCAAATGACAGAGAAACAAATCCCGCAGAGAGAGGCAGTGGCTTATACAGAAGGATTGCGTCCTGCCCAACATCCATCTGGTGCATTGTGGCCCCAGAGAAAGGTCGGAGTGAAAGGCCGCTGATGTATATCCCGCTCCTTTCACAATGGGTGGTGGGAGTGAAACCTAAAAATAAAATCTCTGTACCGATCCCTGGGTTTTTTTCTCTTTTTAAATCCGGGGTCGCTCGGATATCAAAGGATGCATAAATCCATCAAAAAAAGTGAGCGAAAGAGGGAGAGAGACAAAGCTGAAAATTTTTGATACAGGATATTAAGAATTGATTCCGTATAGCGCCCCCCCACGTATATTTTCTTTTGCCTTAGATTTGAGGATGGCCTGATTTTCAACGCAGGAAAACTCTAAAATAAATAAATAAAAAACTACAAGCCCATGTGCAACACTGCTCGCTTGAGCAAATTTGCTACAAGTATCTGATTAATATTTTTCCCATAGATTAATGTACAACTTTGGACTTTTAATGCCAATTCACCCTGGCCATTTGGGTCATGGTTTGAATGAACTTTAATCTACAGTAAACCAGAAAGCTGCACATCAATTCGACAAACTTTAGCCCTTTTGCTCTTGGGAAGGTCTTTAAAGATTTCTCCCAATACATTCGCATGTAAAGACTTTTAGTGTGACCCAATCCAGGCCCTGAGGGACATAGGTTGATTGAATTTAATTCATCTATTTTTTTTTGCAACATACTGCAATTTCGCATTCATATTCGTGATTAACGACCCAATGTACGGCATTATACCCAGTTTCAAAATCATCTTTGGGCCAGCAATTCACCGAGAATATTCTTTTAAAATGATCCGGTCTTATGTTCATTATTTCTATATCCCGCCCCCTTCCAAGGGGTTGCAGTTGAGTCATTTGAAAATACTTGAGTTCCTGTTTTCCCAAGACGGTTTTGTCAAGTTTCGTTGAAACTGATCCTTGGTTCCGGAGAAGTCTACCATCAGAAAAGTTTGCGCCAGACACAAATATACATAAATACTGACAAACAGCCAGAAGGCAGGCGAACTATATATAATCAGGAAAGCTTAACTGAGTTTTCAGCAAAGTCAGTTCCAGAGGCGAGAAACAAGCGGAGAACTCCGGAAACTGGACGATATATGGTTAGGTTCGTGGGAAGTGGATGGATGGGTGATGAATGGGTGTCAGGGTCAATGTCGAGACTGGTCCGAGGGGGAAATTCTTGAACGGTCCGAGGGGAAAATTCTTGAACGGTCCGAGGGGAAAATTCTTGACCGGTCCGAGGGGAAATTTTTGACCTGTCCGAAGGGAAAAATTCTTGACCTGTCGAAGGAAATTCGCCGACCGGTCGAGGAAATTCTGACCGGTCCGAGGAAAATTCTTGACCGGTCCGGAAATTGAGCCTGTCGAAGGAAAAATTCTTGACCTGTCGAAGGAAATTCATGAACCGGTCGAGGAGAATTCCTGACCGGTCCGAGGGGAACATTCCTGACAGGTCCGAGGGGAAAGTTCTTGACCGGTCCGAGGGGAAAATTCTTGACCGGTCCGAGGGGAAAATTCTTGACCGGTCAGATATAATGATATAATAGGGGAGGTGCTCTCTCTCTCTCTCTCTCTCTCTCTCTCTCTCTCTCTCTCTCTCTCTCTCTCCAGTTAGTTAATGAGATAAAAAAATGAGCTGGACGACCAACGTTAAGAAATAGGGACGAACAAACAAATATGATATAAATTAGTAACAGAATCAGTTAGTGGTAGCCCTTCATTTACATAAGAAACCTACTCTTGTCGAAAAAAAACACAAAAACAAAGCGACTGCAATAGGGACAACTATAAAGATACGTGAAAGAAGATGAAATAGGCCTGCAATGCTTTTACAGGACATAAAAAAAAACTGGAATAAAAAAGACAAAAGAAGTAAAAAGAAAGCTGCTGAAGAAGAAAGAGCAAGTTAGCAAATGCAGTTACGGGCAAATAAAAACGATAAAACAAGTCAAGCAAACAAATGCATGTAAGAAAAATGAGCAGAAACAATATTTGGGATAGAGATGTAATATAATTCGAACAGCCGCGATGAGGACAGGTGACAGTAGTAGTGGAATACATTCAAGATGAAAAGCACAGAAACAACGAAATAATGGAGAAAACGAAACAATAGCTACACGCAATAAATGACGCGATGAAGGAAAATATACACAAACTTTTACACATAAGCAAAGATAGCAATATAAAAAAAATAAAAATGATCAAAGGTAAAAAACTTGCCAAGAAAGTGACAAGAATGGACAAGTATCACTGTTCAGACTGTTCGCTATGAATATCATTAAACAGTTTAACATTCTTGCCACTGAACTACATCAAAGGGTTTGTTCTTAAATGAAATATTTAATATATTACTAGTTTCAAAAAGTCTACATTTATTACAAAATAACTATAGAAGAGTGGTCAAATTCAAAATGATGATGATATCCGGAGACAAAAAAAAAAAAAAAAAAAAAAAAGCGAAACCTCTTTAGCAGCTTTGGCTCACACAATACTCTTTAACCGCGAGCCCCTTCCTCGTTGGTGGAATTTCACATTCAGACGGAGGGCGGGAAATTCTAAAAGCAATTAAAGGTTTTCAACAAGCAATATGCAATAGAGAACTTCAGACATCCGAACTATTTCATTCCAGAAAGCGTAGCCTCATGGCAGAGGGCGATCACTTTACTTGCTATGCTCGGCAAGTGTTTGAGACCCCAAAATAATTGCGTACTTGTGTGTGTGTGTGTGTGTGTGTGTGTGTGTGTGTGTAAAAATCTCAACTACTTAGTATTACGACATTCCATTTAAAATTCACAATTAATTACGGCGTGTACATTTTAAAATCCGCATTTCTTAGGAAAGAAATCATCTCAATAAAAAAGAAATCATTCTAAATTATCATTATCGACAGACACCTGGAGGCCAGACCAAAAATTTCTTAGTAAGGGAAAAATAATTTGTAAAAATTTCATATGTTCGTACCGTAACGAATATTTCCGTGCCCTGAATTTTCTAAAAACGTGCTTCTTGCTTTATAATAAAATAAGAGTTTTTCTTAGCTCCTTTTAATTATACCGGCGTAAACACACGTATGTATGCATGTGTATATGCAAATATATAAATTATATATATATACATAACTGTATGGGCATATAATTTTTTTTATTTAGTAGGATCACACTCTCGAACGCGCGCGCGCACACTCACACACACTTATATTGGTATATATCGCTACAGTTAAAACGTGATGACTATATTAATGTTGCTTCTATATCTTATATATATATATATATATATATATATATATATATATATATATATATATATATATATATATATATATATATATATATACATATACATACAGTATATATATTATATAAGCAATATTATATAAATCATTTTAATTTTAACTGTAACGATATAATAATATGTGTGTGTGTGTGTGTGTGTGTGTGTGTACGCTCGAGTGTGTGATCCTACTAAAAACAAGTTATATGTCCATACAATTATTTTTCCCGGTGTAACACCTCGACCGTGGGGCAACCGTGCCTCATTAACCGCCTTTTCGCTTAGGAATATTTCCCTTTGGTCGGACTGTGGAAGCAGTATGGTAGAAAACGAAGGGAAAGTTGAAAATGCCAGAATGACGAATTGAAATTAACCAAAAAAAGTTCATACTCTGACATAAATATACTGGCCGAAACTAAAGTAACAGCGGCATATAACATATATTTGCAGAACGAAAAAAAAGTGATAAATGGCCTTTCCATTGATACTTTATTGCGATTTATGTTGTTCATTGCCTAGTAAAGCTTATTACCATAATTATTTATGATACGGATACACTCTATGCATATATCATTAATTCGTTACATTTATCATGCAACTGACCTTTTTTATTCATAGTATGGAACCGAAACACAGAATCCTTTTTCAATTTGCCTATTTTTTTTTTAGCCTACATTCATCAGCATTCAGAGAGTACCGGCACACTAGTGTGTGATATGCGTACACACACACACAAATATATATATATACTCTATTTATAAATATATATTATATATAATACACACACACAAACACACACACACACACACACACACACACATATATATATATATATATATATATATATATATATATATATATATATATATATATATATATATATATATATTTACATGGGGTAACTGCAGAGGACATTAATCCCAAAAAGTTTTCCTTAAGTACTGATGATATATCGTTAGCCTCGTGGTCTCTCTCATAAGAACTGAAGGCCACCACAGCCGAGTAAATGCTAGGTAAATAATTTCAGGTAACGGTCTAAATCGAGAGACCAGAGGTCTGCGATCGACCACGGGTCTCTCGCCAGTAACGGGAGGCCGGAAATACGTTCCTAATGCAATTATCTCCTGGTACTTTGAAGCTAACAGGAATCAGAGGAAATGGCTGCAATATCAACTAAAACATCTGCTAAAGACTCGAGAGGGAATTTCATAAACCAAGGGAATTAGGTCTAATACGTATGGAGTAAGAACACCCTGCTAAATGTTGCAAGAACGTTTTATACAAAAACTGACGGCTAAGATTAAAATAGCAACACAGATAACAACTTAAACGAGACCTGGGGAAATTTAATACTTTTGTATTATACTTTTGTTCTGACAAGCTTTTCAAAATAAAAGGGATGCCATAATTGGAAAATTGCGTGCAGAAGTATGCAAGATAAAAAGAATTTTTGCCTGTGATGATCATATGGAAAAATAAGAGAGAGGATATTCCTTGTTGTCATCAGAAAGATGTGAAAAAGGCAAGCATGAAACTGTAAAAATATTAAGTTTGGTCAGAGAGAGAGAGAGAGAGAGAGAGAGAGAGAGAGAGAGAGAGAGAGAGAGAGAGTGTTCTATTTAAACTTAACCATGTCCCATCGCTAAATTTAATACTTAAGAGCCCTGGGGTGTATCTGATACAACTATTTAGTTCAAGGAACAAATTACGAAGAGGAACTCTGGTGGGCAGTTTTATGGCTGCTCAGGTCAAGAATCCGTAGTGGCATAAGGTCAGGTTTACTGGACAAATGAACAAGAGAAAGATGAGACTGATTGAGAGATTCGGTCTTCCCAATACGCCTCAAGACTGCAATTGTGAGTTAGTTTTATGGCTTGGTCTGCCAACAACAGACTAGCTTCTAAAAACAACAAAAAAATGCACCGAAGTTTCTTCCAGCGCAATCCATTTTCTGTACATCGTATAATCAAGGCCACAAAAATAGATGTATCTTTCGGTGGTCTCGGTATAATGCTGTATGAGCCGCGGCCCATGAAATTTTAACCATAGCCCTATATAGTTGCGAGATGCACGGTTATGGATGACTTTAACCTTAAATAAAATAAAAACTACTGAGGCTAGGGCTGTAATCTGGTATGTCTGATGGTTGGGTGGATGATCAACATAGCAATTTTGCAGCCCTCTACCCTCAATGTTTTTAAGATCTGAACGGACGGAAAAGTGCGGACATAAAAGTGCGAACGGACAGACAAGCCGGCACAATAGTTTCTTTTCAGAAAACTAAAACTATTAAGACTAATTTCCTTAGAGATAACAGTTTGAATTTAAGAAAAAATTAGTCTTTAATCATTGAAATGACAAACACTTGTGAAGCTTTATTGGCAGGACTTGGACACGATCTTGTGTTGAAAGCCAATTTAAGAACATCATTTTCTATGACCTAAAGAATAATGCAATAACCTGAAGGCCTCGACAAAGAAAAGATTCCACGCAAATTTAAAAATAAAAATCTGCTCCAGTTTCAAATGAATTTCTCTAGATTAGTCATCACCAGTGGAAATAAAACAGCTGAATTATTCTCTGTCAGGCGCATCAGTCTTCTGACTTTAAAGTTATTAAGAGAACAATTATCATTTAAATCTTAAATTGTCAACGTTATTAACAGAACGTAAATTGTAAAGTGTCGTACGTCATATATGGCACAAAGAAGTTGCAAAAACAACCAATTAGTTTTCAAGCGAGAAAAAAACTCGAATCTTTCTACGGAAGAGAATTAAACAGGCTTTATGTACTTTGGTTCATTTTCCGCATCGATCGTGACGTCATCATGAAGATTTCATTACAATGTTTTTTTTTTTTGTATTCTATGGTCATTAGTAGAAACTAAATGTTGATATCACCCCATGTTGGAAGTGTCTTCCTTCTTCAGTTCCCCGACTCAACAATATTCCTATGAGAGGCTAATAGGTCTATCGTCCCATCGTTCCCTCCACTCGTTAGCTTCGGGTCTGATATATAAAATGTCATTAAGTTGGCCGTGCCAAATTGAAAAAATAAAATGGATTCCGCAGCTAACGAGAAGCACTATTACGCGCGAATAGTTCATTTTCAATAAAAGAATTCAGAGGTCTACATTTTACATATCCTACAGATCTACGTCGAAATCCAAAAATAAACAATTCTCGCACAATATTTATTATTTCCAAAATTAACATTAGTGACCCAAATTTGCCGAGTGTCAAACGTCACGTTTTAAATTACGTGAAATACGCACGTACAAAATTTATGACACAAATGACACATTTGTCTGGACACTATTGGAAAATGACAGAAGGACGGAACGAACGAACTTTGCGATTAGTTCTTATCTCAAGAACGTGTTTGTTCGAATTCCATACCGCTTCACAAGGGAGGAGGAGGAGGAGGAGGAGGAGGAGGAGGAGGAGGAGGGAGGGAGGAGGAGGAGGAGGGAGGAGGAGGAGGAGGAGGAGGAGGAGGAGGAGGAAAGGGTTGACATCAGGCTCATATCACGAGCAACCATGTAGTTCTTGGTACGCACGTGTACCATAAGATAATTATGATATATAACAGGACATCTGCATTTGAAAAATGCGACTCATAAGGAATCTGTTAGTAACATTCAAATAGACTGAATTATTATCCGGATAGATAGTTGTATTTCCTCGAATATACACTAAAACGACTGATGACACTAGGTAATCTTAATCACTCTAATGAAACTTCCATAAAAACCTCCATACTCTGGGGCTGACAGAACAGTGCATGTATTCAAGAATTTAGTGAAGCCAATAATAAATCAAATGAAGCGTAGGAAAGAGTCCTGTATAATGAAGTGTCCCCTAAGGATCGAAAAAAGATGGTAGGACTCGAAAACCGACATATATACAGCAGATGAACCATACAAATTAAGGAGAATATAATAAATATTCTCCATATATTCATCATGAAATCTGGGAACTGCAACCAATACCCAACTAAAATGCAAAATGAGGACTGATGTCAACTTGATTAAAACTCGAATTGGCAATTATGCTGAGCAATCAGCTTTGTTTGATGGTGGGTTTTTCATTGGGCAGTTTGAAACATTCTCTTCTGACAGGTCATATGGTATTAGTGAAGCCAATCAACAGTTACTGTAGAAAGGATTCCTATCAACAGTCTCTCTCTCTCTCTCTCTGAGTACAATTAAATGCCTGTTCTCAAGGACATATATATATATATATATATGTATATATATATATATATATATATATATATATATATATATATATATATATACATATATATATATGTGTATATATATATA
This sequence comes from Macrobrachium rosenbergii, assembly GCF_040412425.1. Classification (NCBI taxonomy): domain Eukaryota; kingdom Metazoa; phylum Arthropoda; class Malacostraca; order Decapoda; family Palaemonidae; genus Macrobrachium; species Macrobrachium rosenbergii. The sequence continues at coordinate 32,075,431 of NC_089792.1, read as the reverse complement.
TATATATATATATATATATATATATGTATATATATATATATATATATATATATATATTATATTACATATATATATATATATACACACATATATATATATATATATATATATATATATATATATATATATATATATATATAATATAAAACACAGAAGGAAGTAGTAAGAAAGGCATCCTCATCCCCTTTAACAGACTACCCAATTGCCGACGTTTCATGACACACAGTCGCATTTTCAAAGGCTATAAAATCTACAGCACCACTAGTATTTAAATATTAAAGTATTCTGTGATATATATATATATATATATATATATATATATATATATATATATATATATATATATATATATATATATATATATATATATATATATATATATATATATATATATATATAAATTGGATTAGAGCATCCTTGCCCTAATGAAATAAGCGACACTGCAAGCTTAAAATAATTAGATCTCTCTACCAAGCTGTTTTCTGACAACTCTAGGAAATCTCATAGCTAAGAGTTAATTTTTATTATTTGGATTCAATGAACCTTAATAGGGAAGAGCGCACTGTAGTTTCCATCCAGATAATGTCAGTTATTGTCAGCAATATCATTACATTCGTCATGCTGGTTAACCTACGTCAATAGAATTCCATTAGATCTATGATCATGAATAATTCAGTTTATACTACGCAATTTGTATTTATCTTTAGCTTAACTAAACACTTCCTCTTAGAGATGACAGTCCCCACAATAATTTGATTTCGATATCACTTTTCAAAACTGCCTTTAGTTCAAGTTCACCTGAATTGTCGGTTAAATTTAGAGAACTTCGTTACTGAACAGTAAAACTCCAAGATTAACTCTTATAAAACTCTGTTATCCAAAAGTTTCAACTGAATGCATCATCTGAACCATCACTTTTAACCATCAGTCTCACGAAGTTATGAGCAGTAATGAATTGTTGTCGACTGGAACTCTTCTCTGTCGTGAAATTGTTTCTCATTTCTTATAGTTTCCCAGTGCGTCTAATGCACTCGTCTGGACATACCTCGCCATGATGAATAATCAGGATCCTGTCAACAGAACCTCCATTTGTTAACCCTTGTCTAGGGATGGCAGAGGTTATTACTTGTCTTCAAGCGAGGCTGCGGTTGCAATTACCAGTAATTGAACTGCAAATTGGATACTGATGGTCATCGAGGCAATCGTAATTACGTTAACATCACTACCGGTACCTTCCGTTGCTCAATTACAAACGAACGGGTTTACAAGGAAGCAGCACACATGATGCCCCGTTTAACTCCCTCGACATTTCAAAAGTCAGTTGCTTGCAATGCCCAAGTTCCTCTGCGAAGAAGCTATTTGATTTTCTCTGCAAAAACCTAAGGTGTGGACAAGCATGGTAAGCAGCGCATTTCAAAGCAAATCTTAAAATGGACATAACAGGAAAAGCCGGACTAAAAAAAAAAAAAAAAAAAGATGAAAGATAAAATTATCAATTTTAGACTATCAAAAATTAAAAGAAAAAATAATTTACTGACTTGGAAAACAAATGCGAATGTACCAACTTGAAGCAAATTTGAAGAACTGACAATAGTTTGTGAAAATGAAACTAGTACCATCATTAAAAGCTATCAAAACACCAGAAGACATCATTAGAAACGAAAAAATATCCATTTCCTAATTACGTAGTTCAGAATTTCATGTCTCATATATATATACACATATATATATATATATATATATATATATATATATATATATATATATATATATATATATATATATATATATATATATATATATATATATATATATATATATATATATAATTAACGGAATGAAGAGAGAAGTTTAGTAACAAAAACATGAAGATCATCTGAGGCAAAATCACACGACAGAAGGGAGGAGTGTAGACAAAAGTTCAAGATGGTGGAGAAGGTCGTTAAGGAGGGGGTGAGCGAAAAAGAACGCGTGTAATAATAGAAAAGGGGAGAAGGTGAACAAGAACTTCAGAAAAAAGAAATGGTTTTTCGAGAGAGCAAAGGGGGAGAATAATTTTCATAAGCAAATGGAGAGATGTTACCTGAAGTGAGTGCAGTCCTGGGTCCACGGGATGAACATTTTGTGAGATTTGTTGAATGCGGAAGAGAGAAGAGAGGTAGAGTTGAATGAGCTAAGAGTGGAAGGAATTGTGGTAACCATCAAATGCTTATGAATGCTGCGGTTGAAGTGGTAAGGATGGGAATCAATGCAGAGAAGAAAAAACGATACAAGAAGTTAGCGGGACTACAGATGATATGCTAGGAGCAGTGAAACCGTGATGGAATGGCTGATCAGGGTGTGTAACGTTTGTCTGGATGAGGAAATGTTCCAAAGGAATGGGTTGGAAGATTAAATGTTCCTGTGAATAAGGGTAGAGACAGACAATGATTTCTTGGGGAATAACTTAGCTCAGAATACCAGGGAGTGTATGGAAAGATTTTGATTGAGGAGGTCAGATAATAAGTGGTTTGAGAGGGTAAGAACAGCGCGAGTTTTGACAGGAAAGACGGTGTGTGGATCAAGATCTTTTTATGAAAGTTATCTCAGAAGTTTGAAAGTTAAGAGGAAAATTCGTATGCGGTATCCATGAACCTATAGAAAGTTTATGATACGACTGACAGAGAGACAATGTCGAGGTGGTTGTGGGTGTATAATTATCATCGTCGTCCTCAGTGCCACGTGATGAAAAGGACTTTGGCGCTTAATTTTCTTTCATTCCCAAATTTTACTTAGCTTGCTTTCTAAATATTTGAAAAACTCCAGCCTCAGTAGGTTTCTAAATATCTGAAAAATTCAGCCTCAGTAATCATTTACTAGGGTGTTACTCTGTCCCCTTTATTTCTGTTTTTGTAGATTTGGAAGTTCCATCTCTAGATTTATGATGCATTCTGTTGAGCAAACTTTGCAAATATTATTGTTTTACTTATCAAAACAGCATCACCTGCTTGTTTCAATAAAGTTTCTGTTGTTACTCCAAACTAAATCTTCTCTTCTGTCTCTAACCATTTTTCATTTTAAGTCCATTAGAAGGGCAAACAGCATAGGTGACAAGTGTCTTATTTCTTCGATAACATCGTGTTTGGTACACAGGGTAATTATCGAGAGCAATAAAAACTCCTAATGGTACAAGTAAAGCATTTGTTGCTATCTGTAGTTGAGATACTGGTTCGGTGTAAAAACGGGCTGAGACAAGGAGGTGGTCTTCGTTGCTTTCTGTATGGGTGGCGCGATGCGAGAAGTCAGAGAAGGAACAGTCATGAGAAAACACGCTGGAGTGTTAATTTAGCGTGGGATGACTGATGTTTCCATATCATACAGTACTTACTGTGGATAGCGAAGAGAAACAGCAGAGATTAGTGACAGTTTGAAAATGTTTTAAAAGAGGAGGAAGTGAGAGATCAAGAGTTGAGCAAGAGTAAGATTATGAAGGTAAATGGAAACGAGGATGGTGAGAGAGTGGAAGCAGTAGACTTTTACAAGGGCTTGGTGGTACTGTTAAGTGGAAGCAGTAGACTTTTACAAGCGTTTGGTGGTAATGGTAAGTGGAAGCAACTTTTACAAGCGTTTGGTGGTAATGGTAAGTGGAAGCGGTAGACTTTTACAAGCGTTTGGTGATAATGGCAAGTGGAAGCGGTAGACTTTTACAAACGTTTGGTGGTAATGGTGAGTGGAAGCAGTAGACTTTTACAAGCGTTTGGTGGTAATGGTGAGTGGAAGCAGTAGACTTTTACAAGCGTTTGGTGGTAATGGTAAAGAGATCTTATGATGGTAGGATGAGATAAAGAGGTGAGTCAAGAGTGCATTTAAAACAATAAAGGAAGGAGGATGTGTGCAACAGATCGAGGGGAAACTGACTATGGAAGTCAAGGTTGGTATGTATGACGGGACTGTTGAGACCTTTCTCCTCTATGGAGTGAAGTATTGATGTTGAATGAGAATGAAAAGAGGTGGAAGCTTTAGAGAGTAATTTTTGCATACTGTTTCGGATATAGGGTGAATTGAATGTGAAAAATTCTGAAATACGTAGGTACGGTAAATGGGTTGGTGGAAGTGAAAAGAAGAATCAGAATGTTTTAAGATGGCTTACTCATGAGAAGAGATTGGAGGCTAGGTTAGTGAAAAGATTATACAATTAGGAAGTGTTGAGAGGAAGGAGAACAGAAACACCTGGAAAGGGATGGACAGGGAGAGTGAATAAGATAATGGAAAAGAAGGGCATCAACATCCAGAATGCAAGAAAGGATACAAGATGAAAAATGAACGGAGCAGTGTGTGCACGGAAATTGACACGCTGCTGATGAGCTTTGTGCGTAGGTGCATGAAGTTCAGTATACCTTAGTTTTACCAGACCACTGAGCTGATTAACAGCTCTCCTAGGGCTGGCCCGAAGGATTAGACTTATTTTACGTGGCTAAGAACCAATTGGCTACCTAGCAACGGGACCTACAGCTTATTGTGGAATCCGAACCACATTATAGCGAGAAATGAATTTCTATCACCAGAAATAAATTCCTCTAATTCTTCATTAGCTGGCCAGAGACTCGAACTCCGGCCTAGCGAGTGCTAGCCCACAACTCTACCGACTCGTCCAACGAGGAGCTAGGTGCATGAAGTGGCTAGTAATGAGGTTCCTCCAGAATTGACCTGTTTGTGGGTGAATTTGGCTGTGATCGTTGTCAGTTTCCTGCTAAGGAGCTACCCCCGTTAGAGGAAACAGCTTTACAATATTATATATATACAGTATATATATATTCACATATATATAACATCTATATACATATGTCTATACAGTATATATATTCACATATATATAACATCTATATACATATGTATATAAATATATATGTATATATACATATATACATATATATACATATATGTATATATATTATATATATAATGTACATATACATATATAGTTTATATGTGTATATATATACACATATATTATACATATACATACATATATATATAATATATACATATGTATGTATATACATATGTATATATAAACATATAATTATATAATATATATATATATATATATATATATATATATATATATATATATATATATATATATATATATATATATGTAACACTAAGTAGAATTTGGGGAACAAATCATCAACTATTTTCAACTTCTCAGCAAGTCCCAGTCAGCTCACACCCTCCCCTCCTCTCATGGAACAATAGAACCTAATTAAGGAAATTTTATCTTGGTGATTGTTTCATCGTCGTCGTATAAAGAGAGAGAGAGAGAGAAAAAAAATTTCAATTTAAGCTTTACATAACCATGTCACATACAAAACACGTACGTTAAATGATATACATTACCACCAATATCAATTCAGATCATACTTTACTAAAATAAAAAAAAGCCAAAAACACTAAAAATAAGGACTTAATTACTAAAACTACCGGTATAGATATTAATATCTTTACATTTTAGACAGAATTATGACGGGAAATCAACTGATTCAAATATCACAAACGGCTACTACTCTCGCTGCTTTCCAGTTTCAAGATGCCTTAAGGTTAAGACTCTATTTCTCAACATCTTTATCTGTGGAGTGAACATCTCCACTTTATGAAGAACGGGGAGAAATGCTTGGTACCTCACCTCTCACGCACATGTAACCCTCGTCTATCAGAATTTTTTTTTTTTTTTTTTTGAACAATGAAGACACATTCGCCCGTGATGTCTAAGGCACAAATTTACAAGTCTATAAAGTTCCCGCACGCGTGGGGGGCAAGAATCGTGAATAAGCAGACCAGTAAAACTCATTGTAAATGGGTTCCAGTTTTCTTACCGTCGTCTTTATCATGCTATTTCGCATTTGCATTCGAAAATCATCCATTACAACTTGTGCCAACTGCACACATATCTAAAAAGGAAAGGAGCGCATGTGTGTGCAGCTCTCGTGAAAAAGGGATTATAAAACAATTCCTACGACTTGTTTTGTTTGTTTTACAAGGAGGAAAAATGGCAGCTACGGTAGGTAGGTACTTTTCCAGGATTTGTGGCTGCCGAGTTACATCACGTGCCACACTGAGTTCCGTAACCCAGAGCGAACATTATCATCATTGTTCTGTGACCCTGGCCGGTGTAGCAGTCCGAGTACCATGGCCTTGGATTCAAATCCTTGGCCTCAAGGTACAACAGAGCATTTTTCATCACCTACTAAATTTTAGAGGCTTATTTACTTATTTTTTTAAAAATTAATGAGAGCTTCACGTTTCTGCTTAATTCTCCACGTTGTTTATTATTGGATCTGGAATATAATATTTAGGCCAAAGGCCAAGCGCTGGGACCTATAAGATCAATCAGCACTGAAATGGAAATTGAGCAACAAAGATTTTAGAGGTGCAGCAAACGAAGACCTCACAGTTACAATATAAAGCAATTTTTAGGAGAGGGCGGAATGTACGAGAAAGACAGATAATATGAACGGAGGTACAGTAAAAGGAATCAAAAGGTGTTGCTGTTAGGGGCCCAAGAACGCTGCAAAGAACTTTGAGTACTACGGACAGTACACCGCGTGAGGTGCACTGATGCCACTATCCCCGTACGGAGGTTGTCTATCTAGCCGGCACTTAAATTTACATATTAACCCCGCCTCAGGGGTGTGTCCCAAAATTTAAGCAGGGGGTGGGGGAAGCGTTCTGACGGCTTGAGGCAGTTTCTTAATAATAAAAAAAATCATGATGCCTCTGTAAAGTCCCCTGTAAAGCTCATCTTAACCCACCTACAATGGATAAAAGACATGCTTTGGAAAAACACACACACACATATATATATATATATATATATATATATATATATATATATATATATATATATATATATATATATATATATATATAATGTGTGCAATAATGAATACATACATGCTCCGCCTTGCAACCTTTGCTTTTTTCCTTTCTCATATATGGGCAATGTATTCAGTGGAAGCATGGTATTTTGACCTTGTCTGCAATAATAATAATAACAATAATAATAATAATAATAATAATAATGCAAATCTTCTTCACAATCCCTTGAATATGTTTATAAAATCCAAAATCACATTTATAAAAGTGCTGTATTTACAAATAATAAAATGAATTCAGGAGCTTTGAGAGCCTGCTCAGCTCCCTTCTTCTAGCTGAAGAAGGAGCTGAGCAGGCTCGAAAGCTCCTGAATTCATTTTATTATTTGTAAATACAGCACTTTACATAAATGTGGATTTTGGAATTTAATAATAATAATAATAATAATCAGTATCTGACACAAATGACCAAATGTAATAAAGAAAATAAACATAGTATTTATGGATTTGGATCTTTCCTAGATAGTGAACCCAAGGGGTTTTCGAGGGGTCGTTATCTAGGACTAATAATTCTTGGGGGTCATTATCTTTATGATATTTACAGCCTCTTGTTTATGTTTTTACTGTAATCCCCAACGGGCTTGTATTAAACACGCCGCGAAGATGGATACATACCGGGTTAAAGCCCGTGGGGGCTACTATCTAGGAAAGTTCCATGGATTTTTTTTACATAACTCAAGTATTACATAAAGGAACTATGATCCCATGAGAGGTTAAATCGCCGACATCATTTCCAGCTAACTTTCAGTAAGAAACCTCGATTTATCAAGGGACCAGGGCAAGTGCCACAGTTTGTGGTCTCAGCAGCAGTGAACATCCCCTTCCACATAAAAATTCCCCGTTACGTAAGGAGTAGCTGACTGTTCCGTATAAAACTGGACATATTTCTGACACAATATTGTTATTGTTACCTGGTCATTCCTGGATTTAAAAGCAACTGTTTCATTGCAAAAAGATTCGAATCTCAGATTATGAGAATTTGCATTTTCTTCGGAATCCACAAAAGCTCTATGTAGATTTTACGTGAAAACAAATCGCTCATCTCAGGACCCTGAGGAACCATTACCATTTTCCTTTTACTCACTTCATTTTGACTGTTATGGTTGGCTTTAGTGGCAAGCGCACCATACGCAGTAATGCTCGATGAAGCCATTCATTCATTCGTGTAGATATATACTGTACATGCAGCAAAACTTTACTAGCTAAAACTAGTAATTATCCTCAGAATGTTAAACAAAAGAAGAAAAGTTGAGACATGTAACCACACAATATCCAACTCTACCAACCTGAGTCCTTACCTCTAACCCGAACTCCAAGGACACCCGTAAAATGGTCAACAATATTGTTAAGTAACTGCAAAGCACGAAATTTATCAAACGAGAAACTTTCCGACGATCATTATTTTTACTCGGCAAACAATGAAAAAATGGCATTGTACATGTGACAAGTAGTTTAAACAAGACCGGCTAGCACTCTGCTAGGCCCGAGTTCGAGTCTCCGGACGGCCAATGAAGAGTTAGAGGAATTTATTTCTGGTGATAGAAATTCATTTCTTGCTATAATGTGGTTCGGATTCCACAGTAAGCTGTAGGTCCCGTTTCTAGGTAACCAATTGGTTCTTAGCCACGTAAAATAAGTCTAATCCTTCGGGCCAACCCTAGGAGAGCTGCTAATCAGCTCAGTGGTCTGGTTAAATTAAGGTATACTTTTTTTTAAACAAGACATTAATGCTGCTCATATCAAAACATATCTGGAACGGCAAAAACAGTTACAACTTGAGCGACCAACACTGCACCCTAAAGGAATTTTACGAATGTTAAGTTCCCGGCTGTTCTAATTTAAGAATTAAATTCTTATACAAATATATCAGTTCCTGCATTCACAGAAATTAGGAAAATATCGTGAGGTCCAGTCCAAACCTGGGGTTTATTTAACGTGACATTCTCAGCTCCGCTTCACCCACAGAACAGAATGTACCACAAGTCTTTTGAATTCATGGGTGTTTAAATCAGAACTATGGCCAACCGTTTAGAAAACAAAAGAGCACCGCAAATGTATTGATGATGAGTCAACATTTGCTTTAAATATTTCAATACACTTTTTCATAGAAGAAAATTCAGTAGGTACACTTGATCAAATAAGATTCTGGAACTAGCTGTTACAATCAAAGCCTGTAGTAAAACAAAATTCTCATGTGTCTAGTCCAACTGGAACAGTTCTAAAATTATGATCGGAAACGTATTTTCAAAAGTAACAAGTAAAAATTTTCGGAACACCCGAATGCATGTTCACTTAATATCACTAGTACATGCATATAACATGACTTACAAACAATGTTAGTACCACCTTGGCCTTACACGCAAGGACTTACATAAACATATACAATTTTCACACACATTATATATTTACACATATAAATATATATATACACATACATATATAAATATATATATATATATATATATATATATATATATATATATATATATATATATATATATATATATATATATATATATATGTGTGTGTGTGTGTGTATATATACACATATATATTATAGTTTGCCAGATATTCTAACTTGAGTTCATTTTATCTCTGAAATAAATTACAACCTAAATAGAATTATTAATAGGTAATCCTATCCTTTCTGTACTGGAACAAAAGATGACAGTAACAACGTAGGTTCTATTCTTAAATTCTAAATCACCATGACAGCTGGGAGCTAGTTTGTGGCGCAGGGCTGATATCACAGCCATCCTATGTTCCAGCCCAAAATGGCACAGGTTCGATTCAAGGTGAGCTTTTTTCACGTAATTCCCTTGGCGTAACTTAATCTGACGGTAAAGTGAATTCGATATTAGTGAGTTTATATATAATAAATATAAGAATATAAAATAAACACATATTATATATATATATATATATATATATATATATATATATATATATATATATATATATATATATATATCAATGAAAAAGCAAATAGTAATTAGTCCACTGTGGTGAGTTGCTGATGTCCAAGGAAAAAAGGCATATGGCAAGCAACCTCATACCATGGTACTCGCCCAGAATCAGAAGTAAACACATTCTTGAAAACTTCTGTTTTAAAGGGGAAAGGACGCATAGGCAAAACATGTACACACACACGCATATTTATACATATATACATATATATATGTGTATTTATATATATATTTTTTCAACGTTAAGCCGTTTCTGGGATCAAGAAATGAGCACTGGATTGTAATCATCATACCTGGAGACTTGCTGTGAGCAAGAAGGTTTTGCCATTCTAGGACAAACCCTCTGAAGGCCAATCCACTGAATGTTTGAACATGTTAAAAAACGCATTGAAAATACTACTTCGAGATTATTTACAAGGCATAAGAAACTATGTAATGTATTCAGAGAATAAAGTAGGCAGAAAGTAATTATTAAAATATGTGGTGAGGAAGACAATGCTGTCTGTATTTGATGTATTTCATCATTTTGATCAAATAGACTCTTGAACTCCTAACTCTAAATTAGAACGAACCTCAGAGATAATTAAAAAACATTTGTAGCTTTAAATTTTTTGCAACTATTTTCACACAGAGACAGCTGGTAAGATCAACTGACTCCTCAATAATGATTGTGAAAATATTTGTAAAACACTTTAAAAGTTTCAAATGTTTTTTTAAATATCTCTGAGTTTCCATCTAATTTAGAGTTAGGAATTCAAGAGTCTATTTTGATCAAAATGATGAAATGCATCAAATACAGACAGCATTGACAATCCTCACCACATATTTTAAATTAATTACTTTATTCTCCGAACATATATTACATACAGTAGTTTTGTCTTCCAAATAATCTCTGAATATATATCACATACAGCAGTTTCTTATATCTTCTAAATAATCTCGAAATAGTAATTTTTAAATGTGTTTTTAACATGTTCAAACATTCGAATTTCCATTTTACAACGTTTCTTAATTTTCAAATATGTTTTTAACGTGTTCATACATTCGAATTTTCATTTTACAACGTTTTTCTAATTTTCAAATATGTTTTTAACATGTTCAAACATTCGAATTTTCATTTCACAACGTTTTTCTCACGTACTCATGTGTATTCCTTAATTGTAAATTTCCACCTTTGTGATTTGTGCGCTCCTGTCTTTACAGTACTGAAAATGCTGCATACAAATGTACTGAAACCTTACAAACACAATGCCACTGATATGGTATGTACTTAAGTACTTAGTCCTGACACAATTTCCATGTTATTTTCAAGCCAGGTGACTATAAACTGACAATAACTTTAAAGTCGAACTTCAACATCAAGGATGAAAGTAAATTTACCCATATGGTATCAATGCAAGTCACGCACCATTAAGTCGGAAAGCTCAACCTCGTGTAAATCGTACAAGCACTGCCGTTACTAGCCAGTCTCCAAAGAGCTTAATGCACATGGTGAGTAAGCAACAAATGGCGCCCAATATACCTATCGAGTTCCTCGTTGGACGAGTCGGTAGAGTTCTCGGCTAGCACTCTGCTAGGCCCGAGTTCGAGTCTCCGGCCGGCCAATGAAGAATAAGAGGAATTTATTTCTGGTGATAGAAATTCATTTCTCAGTATAATGTGGTTCGGATTCCACAATAAGCTGTAGGTCCCGTTGCTAGGTAACCTATTGGTTCTTAGCCACGTAAAATAAGTCTAATCCTTCGGGCCAGCCCTAGGAGAGCTGTTAATCAGCTCAGTGGTCTGGTTAAAATAAGGTATACTTAACTTTTTTAATACACCTATCGGTCCTTGCACATCTTGTACTTTTCTTCACAAAGACCACAGCTCTGACTCCTAATAATGTACTAATGAAGATATATCAAATACTAAGAATAATTAGTAAAATGCTGATTGACAATTGATTTTTTTCATTTTCACACAAAGAAAAATACATTTCAACTACAAATACAAACAACTGCAAGCAAAAAAAAAAAGAACGTTCACAAGAGATAAAAAGAGAAAATAAAAAACTCATTGAAAAATTCCCTTGAAGAAAAAGTTTGCCTATCCGGGTGACAAACACAGGAGCTCTCTCGCTCCGTCAACCAAGAGTATCATCATGTGTCTTACTTTGTCTCTCTCACTGAAAAATAGGTCCCTTGCGACTGTGTCCAAAGTCCTGCTAAGATTAAGCCCTGTAAAATGCAGGGTTTATTTACGATCTCAAAAATATTTTCAGCAGTCTTAAAGCCATTAAAAATATTTTCAACAAACTTGAAGCCGCCAAGACTAAATATTCGCTATACACTTCATTACGCAATTTAATATTCTGAAATTTATCAACAAATCCATATATATATATATATATATATATAATATATATATATATATATATATATATATATATATATATATATATAATTAGTTGTCCTCTCAATATGGATACACAAAATAAGATTAAAAAAGGCTCATCAGGCAATGGGAATGCTTAAAAATATTTGGAACAACAGCAATTTTTCTGTGCATACAAAAATCAACATTTATAAGGTAATGTTTATGAGTATTTTTAATTTATGGGCATGAGTCATGGTACAGTACAGTGACTCTCAGATATTAAATTTCTAGTATTCGAAAATAAGGCGTTCAGAAGAATATTAGAATTAATTGAGGGATAGGATATCAAATAACAGAATTAGAGAAGTAACGGGGGTGCAGCCGGTCAATGAGTATGTTAGGTTCTCACGCTGGAAGTGTATAGAAAGGGAATAGTACAAGATACAAAGGGGTGGGGGTGGGTTGGCCCTGGTAGAAGAGGTAGAGGTAGGCCAAAGGCTCTTCTTCTAGAAGACATTTGTCATGCGGCCAAACGGTCGGATTTCTAGATTATTCTTGCAGATTCCCACCACCAGGAATTTGCTGGAACTATCTAGAAGACCTGCTCTGCAGAACGAAGACACTGTCTTTTCTAGTATGCTATGCTCCTTGATGAAGACTCTTCTTCTAGAAGACATGTGTCATACGGCCAAACGGTCGGATTCTAGATTATTCTTGCAGATTCCCACCACCAGGAATCTGTTGGAATAATCTAAAAGACCGGCTCTGCCGAATGAAGACATGGTCTCTTCCAGTATGCTATGCTCCTTGATGAAGACTCTTCTTCTAGAAGACATTTTTCATGCGGCCAAACGGTCGGATTTCTAGATTATTCTTGCAGATTCCCACCACCAGGAATCTGTTGGAATGATCTAGAAGACCGGCTCTGCAGAACGAAGAGACTGTCTCTTCTAGTATGCTACGCTCCTTGATGAAGGCTCTTCTTCTAGAAGACATTTGTCATGCGGCCAAACGGTCGGATTTCTAGATTATTCTTGCAGATTCCCACCACCAGGAATCTGTTGGAATTATCTAGAAGACCGGCTCTGCAGAACGAAGACACTGTCTCTTTTAGTATGCTACGCTCCTTGATGAAGGCTCTTCTTCTAGAAGACATTTGTCATGCGGCCAAACGGTCGGATTCTAGATTATTCTTGCAGATTCCCACCACCAGGAATCTGTTGGAATAATCTAAAAGACCGGCTCTGCCGAATGAAGACATGGTCTCTTCCAGTATGCTATGCTCCTTGATGAAGGCTCTTCTTCTAGAAGGCATTTTTCATGCGGCCAAACGGTCGGATTTCTAGATTATTCTTGCAGATTCCCACCACCAGGAATCTGTTGGAATGATCTAGAAGACCGGCTCTGCAGAACGAAGAGACTGTCTCTTTTAGTATGCTACGCTCCTTGATGAAGGCTCTTCTTCTAGAAGACATTTGTCATGCGGGCAAATGGTCGGATTTCTAGATTATTCTTTCAGATTCCCACCACCAGGAATCTGTTGGAATAATCTAGAAAAACGGCTCTGCAGAACGAAGAGATTGTCTCTTCCAGTATGCTATGCTCCTTGATGAAGGCTTTTCTTCTAGAAGACATTTGTCATGCGGGCAAACAGTCGGATTTCTAGATTATTCTTGCAGATTCCCACCACCAGGAATCTTTTGGAATGATCTAGAAGACCGGCTCTGCAGAACGAAGAGATTGTCTCTTCTAGTATGCTATGCTCCTTGATGAAGGCTCTTCTAAAAGACATTTGCCATGCGGGCAAATGGCCGGATTTCTAGATTATTCCTTCAGATTCCCACACAATGAATCTGTTGATTTATCTAGAAGAACGGCTCTGCAGAACGAAGAGACTGTCTCTTCTAGTATGGTATGCTCCTTGATGAATGCTCTTCTTCTTGACCCAAGAATATTAAATATTCACAGGGGTAATATGCGTAACACCTATTTAAGTTTTGAGAATAATGAAAAATTTCTGGAGCTCGGACGACCAGCAAATTTGTGGGTTTTTCTTCATTAAATAGTAAAGATTCGTTACGCCCAGCATATTGGAAGGAAAGGGTACGAAGGATTTAGAAGGATTATTATAGTCTACGGTCGTCTGAACCGTAATTTCATTTACTTTCTAAATGACTAAATTTTCTTCTCACAGAAATCAAGCAAGGGAAACTATAAAAGCTGAATAAATAATCGGAAATAAGAGAGAGAGAGAGAGAGAGAGAGAGAGAGAGAGAGAGAGAGAGAACTGATTGATTGATTTACAGATTTTAGGCATACACGCCAAGCACTCTAAGGCCGTTCAGCGCTGAAACGGAAATTGACAGTAAAAGTCTGAAAGGTGTAACAGGAGGAAAACCTCGCAGTTGCACTATGAATCAACTGTTAGGAAAGGAGGTACAGTGAAAGGAATGAAAGCAGTTGCAGCTAGGGGCCGAAGGGACGCTGCAAAGACCCTTAAGTAATGCCTACATTGCACCGCATGAGGTGCACTGACGGCACTAGTGACCCCCTACGAGAGAGAGAGAGAGAGAGAGAGAGAGGGGAATTTTTTTGTCTCGTACCCTCAAGCGCGCAAATGAAGAAACGTAGACTCCAACTGATCTTTTTTTAGAACGGTGTGCGAGCCATGCAACCTCACCCCACTTTATCCACCAAAGCAGAGGAATTTTCATAGCGACTGTGCTCAGTATCACATATCTACAATCTGCATTAAACTTCGAAGATATGTAAGCTTTGCATGGGAAACAGCATGCGATCTTTTATTTTGATAACATTACGGAAACAAATCAATTAGAATGTTATAAATGAACTAAATGTCTTTCCAAAATGAATCATTTATCAAATAACTATATGCTGATCGCCGAGACTTCGAATGGATAACATCGGAAACTCACTACATTATACTTTTGTTCTAATCATCAAAGTCAAATACCGTAACAAAGAGCCAATGAACCATGAAAGCTAACGAATCCTGCTCCCATTAGTTTACAACGAATTCTCATACTTCGTATTTATGCAAAAACACTGCAATAAATTTTACTAGAGCATGACGAATCACCGAGTACTCAAACCTAAATGAACAATAAAACGTGTAACCTTTTTTTGAGATTTTCTAAATCATAATAATAATAATAATAATAATAATAATAATAATAATAACGATGAGGAGGGGGAGGAGTAGGAGAAACAGGAAACTTAAATCATTTTAAGATTTCAAAACATAAAACAAATGCACACAAACACAAACACACACACGCACACATATATATGTATATATATATATGTATAAATTATATATCAAATGAGTCTGTATGTATATACTTCATATATCTATCTATCTATCTATCTATCTATATATATAAATGTAATCTATATGTATATTCATATATAATATATATATACACATATATTATACATATACATAAATAATTATATATATATACATATATATATATATATATATATATATATATATATATATATATATATATATATATATATATATATATATATATATATATAATATAATCTGCAAAAGGTAATCCAGAGTGCAGGAGCAAAGAGCAGCAGAAATGACTCCAATGCAGCAGCTAATCAAGACGACGACAAAGAAAAATCCCAAACCGAAGGAATATAAGAATGGTCACAAGATCGAGGCCTTGCACCTGAATTCTCAGAAAACACTGCCACTGCTAGTCGTCGAGAGACGCACTGAGACTGAATTCGTCGATAAGCTTCAACCACAAGGGTTGCACACAACGAGCATCAGTTGTGCTTTGGCGGACCTGTAGAAAACAAAGGACTTCTAACACTGATTTGTAAGATGTTCCTGCGACATGGTCTTCTGTCTATGATTGATTTCCAAGACCCAAATCTTCATCTTCCTCAATTATATGACTAGCAGGATGGGTACATAACTTGGAAAGGAGGGCAAGAGATGACTCGCTGTAAATATGGCCATTTACAACATCAAAGCCTACATTAACCACAGATGCCTAGGTATTAAAGAAACAATGTGCTGCACGAATGTGAGAACTCTGGAAAAAGGGGTGTTTTTAGCTCCAAGAATCCTTCAGTTCTACACATCATTTAATACTTTACATGTAAATCACTTTCACATATGAAATTTGACGAATTCAGTGCTAATCTATTCAGCAATCATTTACTGTCTTCTAAGAGTACTTTGATTCTTTGGAAATTAGCTCTTCAAACCTTATTGCTCTTATAAGGTGGGTCAGAAATTTTAATACCTCAATGTCGGATTCCGCGTTCACCTCATTAGCGGCCATTTATCGTCTTTTAAGAGCGTTGTACCGGTTTTTCCTGGTCCTTGGTTCAAATGATTTTGTTACATAGTGGATCCAAAAATTTAAGACCTCATGTCTCATATAATTTGTTGAATTCACCACACATCTGATCTGAGGTCACAATCTCTTCTAAGAGTTCGTAACCTATTTCTTGGGCTCAATATTCATATGATTTTTTTTTCTTATTATATGGCGATCCAAAATTATAATATTCCTTTTTATCAATTTCGTTAAATTTAGCGTTCACCTGAGCAGCGATCATTTGCTGTAATGGAAGAGCTCTTTATGTGTTTTGTGAAACCTTGGCTCATACGATAATATTGTTCTTATATGGGGGATCTGAAACTTTAAGAATCACTACCTATCAAATGAGTTGAATTCAGTGCTCATTTGATCAGTGGTCATTTACTTTCTTCTCAGAACTTCTTTACTGTTTCTTTGGCCTTTGGTTTATATGCATTTCCCCTATTTTTTTTATTTTATTTTTTTTTAATGGATCCAGAATGTTAAGATGTCACATCTCATCAAATTTGTCGAATTCGACCCTCATCTGATCAGCAGTCGTTTACGTTTTCTACGAGTTCTTTACTGGTTCCTCTGGCAATTGGTTTATATGATTCTTCGGTCTTATGTTTAAAGATCAGAAATTGTAAGACCTCACTTCTCACTGAACTTGTCCAATTCACAGCCATTCTGATCACTGGCTATTTGTTGTCTTCTAGGACTCTCTTGTCTGTTTCTCTGGTTCATATGATTTCTTGATTCTTGTGTGTGGATCCAAAATTTTGCGATCTCACTTCTCACCAAATTTAATGTTCATTCGATCAGCGGTCATCTACTGTTCAACGTTTTACGATCTCACTTATGAAATGTTCATCAGAATGATTTCCTATCCACAGCCGAAGGATTTATTAAAAATGGAGGATTACCTATATCAGTCTATAGCATATTAACCATTATGGTAAACTCAATGGACATTTTGCAAAGGAAAAACCCGTATTACGATTCCTCATCGGAGACACGGCAACAATAACAGCGGGAAACTTGATACTTGCACGCTAAACCGGCATAGCAAATAATGGGAATCGGGTTTGCCCGAATCAACGCTTAGTATCAAATTCAATTGAACTTATTATTTTTCTCATTAATGGTGGAGAAACAACTAAAGTCTATAAATTCCCCTACCTTCCCTTCTTGCAAATAAAAGAAAAACTATGTAATAATTACTACTTTATAATTTTGTAGACAGCACCATAAACTCCACAGCTGTTTTAAGGATGATAACGCTTAAAGAGAACAGAAAATGAAATTCCGTAATGCATGGAAGAATACACTTGGCAGTAGAATACTACAGAAATTGCATCCCGAAAACAACCAAACAAGATGTTTTTAATTCTGTCCAAAAGAAACTGAAGTAAATATCAAAGGCAAAAATAAAATGTATTAAACGGACATAAGTGACATATTATAACCATGCAATTTCTATATATTTAACTTATTTTAAAGGCAAATGCCAATGGGACAAGCAGCCTAACATCCCTCATAGCGGAGACCCGAAGAAAACAAGAACAAGCAAAGGACAAGCAGCCTAACATCCTCATAGCGGAGACCCGAAGAAAACAAGAACAAGCAAAGGACAAGCAGCCTAACATCCCTCATAGCGGAGACCCGAAGAAAACAAGAACAAGCAAAGGACAAGCAGCCTAACATGCCTCATAGCGGAGACCCGAAGAAAACAAGAACAAGCAAAGGACAAGCAGCCTAACATCCCTCATAGCGGAGACCCGAAGAAAACAAGAACAAGCAAAGGGAAGAAAAAAGGGCTGGGCTTAAACACAATAGGAAAGGTAGACTTGCCGTCTTCAGGATGATTGGTAAAGACATACAGGGGAAAAAACCGAAGCAGGGAGAGAATTCCAAACCTTGGCAGAAGAAGGAAAGCCATTGGCGTAATCCGAGGAGTACCGATTTCCACACTGTATATGTGGGAAAAGGGGGTCTCTAGTAATATGCTGTTGTATAACCGAAACTGTGTAATACCTTGAATGAAGCATGACTTGTGGCAAACTATGGGGTTCGAAATTACCACGACCATGTTTCTAAATTTATACCGGAACTTTTGCAACGACATCACGTCACCTGAAGTGAAATGGTTCTTGTTAAAATTGCAGTGGCAGAGGGAGTTACCGAATTTCTGTAAGATTATTCAAAGTAAGACGAGAATTCTAAAGACGCTTTGACGAGAAGTAATGCTCGGTGGGAACTTTCTAAAGGTTTCTTTCCTCTGCATTTAACTTTTTTTTTTATCCTTTCTTCAAACTTTTAGTTCTTATCACTGCCAATCTTCTTTTCATTCAGATACGGCACGAATATACTCGTATGTTTGCCACTGTGCGTTACTAATTCTCTGGATGACCTAAAAGAATACTTATAAAATAAACAGCGCTAGCTTACCTGAAAAGTTTTCGAATGCAATCGATTCTGAAGTTCACACAAGATCAACAAGTAAATTGGCGGCAGAAAGTAACCTCAGAACAGTTTATTAAGCAAGCGAGGGAGGAATAAGGGAAATAAAGATAAAAAAGTAACAGAAGTCCTTGGAAGGCAGAGCAAGTAAACACATGTAAGAACAAAATACAATGACGGTTTGCATAAATACACACTTGCGCGCGCACTCATGCGAACATGATCACTAGCCATATTTTAGGGAAACGTGCTCGTAGATCAGTACATACACAATAAGTTTCTAAATGAAAGGATTTTGCATAAAAATGCGAATTTTACTGCGAATTTTAGTGTTACAGTTACTGAACAAAATATGAAATACTATAATAAAGCATATTAATTAGTACCTTGTAAACCCAACAGCGGGTAATCTACCTGATTACCCAAGATAAAAATGCGCTTGGTGTCATCATAAACACCAACTTTTTTGATATTACTATTATTGTCTGGAGTGTTTATTGCCAAGTTTAAGAGACTGACTTGCAGTTCTGGTGCTACTAATCAACATGTCAAGTCAGAGCTGTAATGCCTACGAGTGCTCCAGCTAACAAATGCGACAATCCATGTTTTTATTAGAATGCTTGATCTTCTTAACAATGCTTAAGCCACAGATGAAACCAAAGAATGCGAATTCATTGGCACTTATGATAACCTCATTACTACTGAAGAAGAACTGTAGATGATTTTAGTGACCGTAATTATTTAGTTGTATCAGTAACAGATGACGTTGTGAAAAGTGTGCATATTTCAGATGTGCCAAACGGTAGGAGGAAAGAAAGACCTAGGAAAGGTTGGAAAGATGGCTTTAAAGAGATATAGGTAAGTGAAGAGCTTTAATATCCAGGATACACGAGAACGCTTGCAAGATGGGGTTGGAAGACCAACTTTGTTTAAGAGGATTCCGAGAGAAGCTGATCAGCCTGTTTGTGTAGGTGTATGAAGCGACCAATAACTAATGTTGTGGAAGGTTCATTATTTGAAGTATGAATGTGACAGTAACAGTCATGTTGCTTTTTTCCCATTGCTGCACTCTGTCATGCAAAACAGCATCATGTTGAAAAGACCTACATACACAAACTCACATACACATATATTTATACACACACACACACACACACACATATATATATATATATATATATATATATATATATATATATATATATATATATATATATATATATATATATATATATACACACACACACACACACACATAAAATAGGGATGAAGAGGCTGTCAATCTTTATCAGCTATCGAGATCATTACACAAATATTTAAAGTTAAATCATCAATTAGGAGTGGTTACTAATCCTAATCAGTATTCATTTATTCATCACCAGTTCCATGACTAGCTAATCCGTCTTCATAGTCCTTCAAAATATTATTAAGGTGTCGACTACCAAAGCCTGTATAAGAACTTAAGAAATCCCAGCGGCCATTTCCCATACACTCTTTTTGAAAGAGAGAGAGAGAGAGAGAGAGAGAGAGAGAGAGAGAGAGAGGCTCATATAAAAATGATAAAATGATGATAATAATAAATCCTTATTCAGTCCCTCCTCGTTAAGTAAACTCCACACTAATGGACCCTCCATAAACGCCCCAAGCCAAACTTGAGAAAACCAAGAGAAAGACTCATTAGGATTCAGTCTTGGAAAAAAAAGAAAGGATGAAGGCAAGGCGGAATAGGAAAGAGTACACGATTAAACGGAATACTGTAAGAGAGAAGTAAAAAGGGGCTTCCTCCAAAAGAGCTGGAGGTCTTAGGCAGGAGCTGTTAAAGAGGATAGATTACTCAAGCCGTAATCCAGATTATGCTTGAATATAACCAACTTGAGACATCTTCGAGATCCTAGACATACGAACAGATGGGAGATACCAACTGATGAAAAAACGTTTAAGCGACACGGAATAGGCATCCCCCCCCCCGCCAACTTTTCTATTTAAACACTTTTAGGGTTAACGACGCAATATCGATGGATTTTCCACTGAAATACACAAATACGTCATCCAAGACCAAACCAAAGAGCAAGGAAAAATGACAGCAATAAAGAAATTATATATAGCCGCTTACAGAATACTAAGGGAACATAATTTTAATAATAATAATTAAAGAACATAAGTTGCCACATAAAAACACGAACTAATATCGTATATACGTAAGACAGAGTGGAAGGACGATGAATATACACGAGGAATTCTCAAAAGGAATTTTACTTTACACGAATAAGGCAGTTGTAAAAAATAAATAAGGAAAACGCCTAGTTTATTTCGCAAGGGATAAAAATATTGTACTACGAAACCATTATATTCCACCCGAGCTCATTATGTTGCTACCCGACAGTAATAAGCAAAATAATTTCCATAAAAGAGTAACGGTTCTATATAAACCCACTACACAAGAGAACTCCATTTCGTGGAAAAAGGTGACATCCTCCGGGGAAGGCGGCGTAGAATTGCCTCGATTGTTTCAGTAATTCGTGTACTGTAAAGTAAAATGAGACCTGCAGCCTAAAAATGTTCGTAAGCAGATGTAAAATGAAATGTGCAACTATTAGGCGTCTTTCATGTACTGCATATAACAGTATTAGGCGAGCTCTCTCTCTCTCTCTCTCTCTCTCTACTTTATAATTATATATATTATATATATCTATATATATATATATATATAT
>NC_089792.1:31948670-32048670 GCF_040412425.1 Macrobrachium rosenbergii | reverse complement strand
AGAGCATCCTTTCTCCCCTCAGATCCACCACACCAGGATAACTTTAATTCTATTGAGTAATTTCCCCAACGTCTTAATTGCCCAGCCTAACTTTGACTCCTAGACAAAGCAGCTTGAACTCGGCATCTCTCTGGTATGACTTCCCATTCTGAACACAAGAAGCCGTAGCTCATAAAACTCTGCCCCAAACTACACAGTTCATTTTGTTTCTTTCCCCTCTTTATGTTAAAACAAGCGTTGTTAAAGTATTGCTCTAAGAAGGGAATTGGAACGAACAGGTATTATAGCTAACTGTTTTACAGCACATAATTTAGATTCTATTATTGAGTTCTTGTACATTTCAAATTTTACGCTGCCCTTAATAAAATAGTGAAAATCTTGCAAAATGTTACAGGAAAGTTGTCTTTACACAACAGGCTACGCACACTACTGTACAACTGAATTAATAAATTTGGATAAAGAATCATTTTAATGAGTATAAAAAACTCTAATATGAATGTCAGTTGCATACAGTACTCTTACAGTAGACGTGATCTTTATAATAAGTGTAGAAAACATTTTTTTTCTTTTAGATAATTTGGCAGAAAAAACAATGACTTACAGAGATTCTACAAACACAACTTAAAGCCTTCAGAACTTTTATTTTTATCACTAACCTCAAAAAATTTTGTTTCTTAATCGAAAATGTCATATTATGAAGCAACCTGAGTGAATTCAAGCTACGGCGATATCTTGTTGAAATTTAGTGAAAATTTAATATATGTCTAAGATTCCAAAAGCAGTAAATGTGCTAAAATCAGTGACCCAGAGTGGAATGTTTCCCAGACCGCGACCGGTTTTTCAGTTGATCCCTAGCCCCATGAACTGATACAAAAACCTATTCTCCCCTTACACGAGACCCGGGGGTCCAAAGAGTTGAACGCCAGTTGAACCTGTAGGCTTCTATGAAGGCCAATGGAAAAGCTTTGCGCTGGGCAATGCAAAGACGTGACAAACCCCAGTTTTGCCTGGGTGATTTAACATCTGCGGAAGACGAAAATGCTAGTCCGAGTCGGCACGTCAAATGAGGAACCCCTGAAATGTCACTACGGAAGAATTTTCACCTCAATGTCTATGTGTGTAATCCACTTGATTCGATATTTTTGTTGTTTGCATTTATTTTTGTAAAAATACCTTGAAACTGACGTCAGCAAGATACCCGCATCATGGCTTTATAACGCATTTTGTGCCCATTTCTACTGTATGTTCAAGATGATATGCCGCTTTTTTCACAAACTTTGTTTATTACCTCCACCAGTGTTGTCAAATTGGTAACTATTCAGGAAGGTGTATTCATTTTTCGACTCCTTGATTTCCAAGCCCCGAACTGAAATGCTACTTCTCGTCAAAGAGTTGCAAATGATATTCACTTCTAAATCCATTTATAACCCGGACAAAAGTTGGATATCTGAAAAATATGGCGCAGACTAAAGTTACCTTTGAGCTTGCAAAGAGCTCCTGGCCCATAGGCTACTTTATCAATGACCATCCAGTCTTTGACACGGGAATTTCCTTTGAACTTCCGTAAATGCTTCTACCACGGTACGGATTTCTGGTTTTCCCTTACCTGGCCATAAGGGTTACTGTGTTAACATTTTACGTACATTCTAAATTGCAAGCAAGGATTTTTACTTTGGGTGGCAACAGCTAAAAATTAAAAGTGGCATCAAGGACTGAGGGGTTGTTTTGCCCTTCAGCAATATTTGAAGTCCAATGGACTGTCTATCACCCATTATTAACAGTGTACAGGCTCAAAGGTCGCTAATGTAAAGTAAGCAAGGGAAAGGTAATTTTTGAACAGTATGTCCTAGAGACCGAACCTCCATAACGTATAAACACCACCCTATCTCATCTCAATCCATAGCTCACAGGTGAATCTAAGGGCTTTCAAAGATCAAAGAAGGGATTGAGTTCGGAATTAATACTGTTGAAAGACGCTGCCAATACCCCAAACCTAATCAACAGTATGCCTCATTTAAAGTCTTCTTGATTCAGTGCCTGGAGTGGTTCTTGGAAGAACTGTACTAAGAATCAACAATAATGGAAATGTAATCTGTACTGATTTTGTTATCGTGACGATTACGACAAAACCTCAGTTACAATTCAAGTCTACGATCTCAACAAGCGCCTATTGACCACGGTGTTGTTCTTGCTTCATCAAGCGGTTTCGCCCAAATATCGTAGTGGACATAAATTCCATTATTGTCTACCAATAATCACATAATTAAAGTCCGGTAAACCACATTTCCGAGATCTAGCCATCGACCGAAAGGATAATACGTACAGACAAACTAGAAGAAAATAAAATTGAGAAAAATGTTTTTGGAGAACTAGAATCACTATATCTTCTAGGATTAGAATTTAAT
Source organism: Macrobrachium rosenbergii (assembly GCF_040412425.1). Classification (NCBI taxonomy): domain Eukaryota; kingdom Metazoa; phylum Arthropoda; class Malacostraca; order Decapoda; family Palaemonidae; genus Macrobrachium; species Macrobrachium rosenbergii. The sequence goes on along the minus strand of NC_089792.1, from coordinate 32,046,265 downwards.
CTTAATACACGACTGTAAATAATCATAAATATATTCTTTTCGTGTGCATTCGAATATCGAGCATTCCACTTATTTTTCCTTACTGTTGATGAAAACAATAATATTCGTCTGTCCGTACGTCTTTCTCAGTGTTCTTCCGTACGCAATTAAAGCGAGGTTTCCCAGTGAAATCATTTCTTTCCTACTAAAAAACTTTTTTATTTGTACTGACTCTCTAACTACTTTTAGCACTCAATGGCACCCGTCCTCAAAAGTATCCATTTCTTCGACCCCTATCACGACCTGAACGCCAGGCCCTTCCAGCAGTATAGAATATCAGTGTCTGCATTCGGATTAAAAGTATCTTTCTTACCTAATGTATAAGAATCTTCCGTGGAGTTTTCCCTCCTCTTCGGTTTGCGATCTTTTTCCGGTAACCAGATACCCGGCATAAACGACCTCACTTCTCCTCTCGCAAAAATGGCATTCGATTCTCTTCCGTCCCTCAAAGCCATCCACTCCACCCTTTCAGACTCCCGACCCATTCCGCCATCTAAAAACCCGGTTATTCCTGATTTTCCCTTGTTCATTTGACCTCCATCACGTCCCTTTTACCTTCCACAAAAAAAAAGAAAAAAAGAGGCCGAGTCCTCTTTCGCATTCTACATGTTAGTCCTCACTCCGTCATTTTCCAGTTCTTCAGGTCAAACATTTTCTATTTATCTATTTTTTTCCCTTTATCATTCTATGCCTCTATATTCGCATGCACGCCTACCTACTCCACCATTTTTCATCAGCGACTGTCTATACCCCCTTTCGCTTTTTCCACCTGAGATATTTTTCCCTTTCAACAGGTTTCCCTCACATCCCTTCCAAAGTTTCCCCTCAGTGAGGAGGAGGAGGAGGAGGAGGAGGAGGAGGAGGAGGAGGAGGAGGAGGAGGAGGAGGAGGAGGATGGGTGCTGTAAGGGGTTACAGGGATGGAGGCCCTATAACCTCGCTCCAAGAACAACCACACGTGGATATTTAAAGGGGAACTAGCGCGCAACTGAGAAAGACAGAGAGAGAGAGAGAGAGAGAGAGAGAGAGAGAGAGAGAGAGAGAGAGAGAGAGTCAGGGATGGCTGGGCCAAGGAGTAGAGGTGCACATCCTGGGGAGAGAGAGAGAGAGAGAGAGAGAGAGAGAGAGAGAGAGAGAGAGAGAGAGATGAAGCAGAACTGAAACGAAAACGTAGACAGAAGAATTTTGACACACTAAGAAGGAACGTGTAACGAGACACGAATGAGCAGGATTGGACAGGACAAATAAAATACAAGGAATACGTTCGACACAAAAATGATGTGATTTGTTAGATATGATACATAGTATATAAAAAAATATATATATATATATATATATATATATATATATATATATATATATATATATATATATATATATATATATATATATATATATATATATATATATACCGTATAGGGTATATATGTCTGGAGATGTGCGATACGACGACACTAATTCACATGACAACTTAAATCTAAGGGAAACGAAGAGGTGTCGATGGATAATTAGGTAGGATTACTTTGATTAAGATATAAATGCAGATATTTAAATCCATGGCATGACGTGTACATGTCAAGGGCCACGATAGGACTTCGCGATTAGTAATCAAAACGAAATATGAACAAATGTGAAAGGCATTAAAGAGAAAAAATGTCGTTACTGTCTACAGATATTTTATACACCAGCGAGATGTTCATAGAAATGAGAATTGTGGATTATAAGAACATTTGCCAACAAAAGGCAATGGATTTACAGACACTTCAATCACATGGAATACACCAAATAGAGTCTAAACACCAAAACAGTGTCCTGATAACAAAAGGCCTTAATGGAAAGCTGGGAGTTTAAACTTCATGGCAAATCGTGTGAAAAAACAGCTGTAAAATCGAATTTTGATAAAACAAAAACAAAAAGGCAGCGGTCATGCACATCTGTGCAAGTCATTTTAGTCAAATTAGACCACAGGAAATGAAGCGGGCGAACTTTTTTTTTTCCAGCTCTCATGAATCTTTACATGAAAAACACAGATACTTTTATCCAAAGTATGAGACCAACTTAAAGCGTTGTTTAACGTACTAGCAGCAGCACAAGAAACGAGAACAGAGAACGCAGGATAAAACTGGAACATGACGAAGTCTCCCTTTCATATCTCGAAGTGACACGCCTCATAGAAAATGGTACACGAAGAAAATGAAAAACGAAAAGGTGCGTCATACCGACAGAGAGAGAGAGAGAGAGAGAGAGAGAGAGAGAGAGAGAGAGAGAGAGAGAGAGAGAATCTTCGTAGATCGGAATAGCTGAAGCAAAAATCGTCTCCCAGTTTCACATGCTGCACCATTTTGAAAACAGGGTAAAAAATCATTTCTCTCAGAGCGTCTTGGCGCACCAAGAAATATGTCCACCTCTTCTGGGATCCTATTAGAACTTGCCATCCGTTGGCAATTTACCATTACAACCTTTATAAGTCGAGGAGGTCTGGCCACTGGAACTCACTTGCAAACAAACAAGAGATTTTAGTGTAGAAAAAATAACAATAACATTACGAACACTGCAAAACTTACTTTGCAAAATCAAGGATGAACACCCTGTAACGAAAACCTCCACTACAGAAGTCACTTAAAACATTATGAACCTTCCACACGCATCTTGTACGCATTCTCCCACTTTCTGGATGTTGAGGCTAGAGACTATTTCTACACACACACACACACACACATATATATATACATATACAGTTTATGTCTGATAAGAGTAGAAGGCATCTACAAGCAGAGCCAAATGAGCTAAATTGGACTTAAACTTTTCTGTTGACTCGAAAGCAATTCCAAAGAGACAAGCGAGGCCTCACGAGGATTGAAAACAAATCCTCTGAGGCCTTCAGTAGCAGTAAGGAGATAACGGTGGAACGAGAGAGAGAGAGAGAGAGAGAGAGAGAGAGAGAGAGAGAGAGAGAGAGAGAGAGAGATTTCAACAACGTTACCAAAATCTCGAACAAGATCAGAACACAGGACCGTCTCTTGAACAGTAGGCTAATACCAACATTGCGCATTCGCTTTCTTTGAAGTATATGTTCAGATTTTGTCACTGAACTCCAAAATGGCGTTTCTGCCAAATAAGGAGCAATGCAGGTCAATGTGGTTCCGGGTTCTTGTGTTATATTCGTATATCAACCGTCCATTAAAAAATGAGGCTATTATATAATAAGACAATCGGTAATGTAAATGGAACCACACCACGACAACTAGTCCCTTTCATGCCTTACCACACGTTACGGGCTTTCACCCATTAAGGCAGTAAAAGGAGTGGTTGGGATATGGAAAGGCTTGAATGGATTTGTTTATTCACTTATGAAAATTTGGCTATAGAGCCAAGCACTGGGTAAACACTTTTGCCTAGTCGAGTGATGACTATAAAAGCTAACTACAGAAGCCAAAGCTACATAAAAAAAAAAATGTAATGACAGGTTACATCTTAAGTAGACGACAACGGTCACCGTTGAAAACTTCGAAGGTCAAACAGAAAAAGGTCTTTTATTGCATTGGGCGTACAAGTACATGACAACAAAGTCACTTGTTGAAACCCTGAAGGTCAAACAGAAAATTTATAATGTTTTGGTGCATGTGTGGTATCACTTTTTAGAAACAAAGGAAGTAGCAAACTGGGAAAAACAGTTTGATGAGTACAAATATTACCCTTTCTGAAACGAAACTATAGTTTGCTGGAAAAGACTATACTTCAAGACTTTCTTAAGAACGAAACCCCCATTCTGATTCTTGCGTCAGGGGACTAGCATAAACTTGAATTATTAATAAACCACGCATATTCTCTTAACAAAACAGTTAGCTGTCGCAAACATTTCATCTTTATCGTTTTGTCGTCATTGAGTCATCAATCCTCATGGCTTCAATAATGAATTTTAAATTCCCATTGGAAATCCTTGAGCAGGAACATCTACGTTATTTGTCCAGTCGTGCTGTGAAATATTTGTCCATCAATCTGCAGAGTGACAACCGGAATCCCTTCAGTGAGAGACACTGCCCTTTTTTTAACTGCTTCGAGTGAACGTCACACTTACAGAACTCGAAGAATTAACATTATTGTAAACAGCACCTTACACAGACATCTCAAACAGCCTTACACAGACATATTTCAATTATCAAATGATTTTAGCATCCTCAAACAGCAAGTCTTACCAGACACATCCGAATTAGACTTGATAAGGCCTAACTCTTACATCTCAGATGACACATCTCAAGATAGAGGGTGGCCAGACTAAATCTCAATTACGTCGATTGTATAAATGAAAATATAATCCTGCCTCTTGAAATATCTGCTGGCTCAAATGTCTGAAAAAAAAACTTCGTTAATTACAGTTTTGAATTATATAAAGCAGAAGTTGAGATGTTACCATCTTCCATTATTTATGGTGAAAGTCGACAATAACTGTATGGTTTATTTTTCTCCGAGAAAGATTAAGTGGGTGTTGGCAGCACTCCCTGGAAATTACATCCGTTCTGCCCTTTATTACTCAGTGTACAGAGACAAATGGCTTGATTAGCGGACAAACTGTCATCATATCTAACCCTTGCCAACTAATCTTGTTCTAAAGATACATCTTGCATCTATTCAACAAAATAAAAATTTTCTATTTCATTTTCAATTATTACATTCCTTCAGTAAACAAAACCATTGCAAATGCAAAAATTCCAAATTCATTCCAGGTACTAAAATAGTTGAGAGAAATACAGCCACATCATAAGGAAATTAAAGAGAAACTCTAATACTCGTATAACTTCAGAACAGGAGAAGAGACTTTGATCTGCCTTCACACTTCCTTTCCACGGGGAGACTTCATATAAATTTCAGAAGTGACTCTAGGGTAAAAGAAAAAGGGTGATTTCCTGTCAGGCATTTGCTCTAAAATGAGAGAGAGAGAGAAGAAGAGCCAAATAGACTTTGAAGCAAACTGACTGCCCAGACAGCACCATAAATCCAAATTATAGAAAACGGGTACAGCGCTCTTCAAATAGAAAATGACAGAATTCAAACATTGGGACACAATGGTTCCCTCAAAGGAGTAAATGACAGTGAGGCCGTAACAAAGAAGGCAATTGGTGGGGAAACAATTCTAAGGAAATAAGAGTCTTTCTGAAAACAAAATTTTCGTTTGGCAAAAATAAATCTCTCAATGCATCATAGTATGAAGTAAATACTATAATGAAATAAGACTTATTTCACGAAGCAGATTTTCTCGCCCAGCGAATTGCTCCACCCGTACAAAGTATGTGTACACGCGAATTTAAATAGCAAATGAGGGGCATGAACACGGAAAAATTTTAAGTAAGAATTGATAACTGAATTAATTATTCTCCATGGAAATTATGTGCTGCTGTTGAATATGAATGAAGGAAAAACATTAAGCTTTTTGCATGGATTGACCTCGTCAAATGAGACTGGTTGAGAGTACGATTAAGAGGGTTCAAACAAAAACGTGGTACAAAGGTTGGTATAAGTGAACTGTTTAGGTAAAAACCCTAGACAGACCACATCATTTATAGGTTGACAAATACTACAATGACAAGAGCTAACCTGGAAGAAGTATGCAAGATGATGTAAATGGTGCGGTATGGCGTTCAGTACGTTACATAACAATGTAACATGTGCTGAAAATGTTTGATATGAAAATATCTACAAATAAATTAGGAAATAAATTAGGGAACGATAACTAACATAAGACTGTTTAAAAATAAAAATAACAGATCTATGATTGTAAAACTACAACCGGTAGTCATCACAACTGATATTGATAATAGTAATTCAGGAATGAAATCTGTAACAAAATATTGAAATTATTATAGTATAAACCATACATTTACAGGTTATATATTCTCATGTAATATATTCGTACCTATTCCCAATAATCATACTCATTAATATTCATAGAGCTCTCCATCACGTTGCCATTTATTCCAACATTATGACCTCGGCTCTACTAATTATATTTTCCCGTTCTTTTTCAATACATCCTAAAAAACAAAAGGTGACACTGATACTACATGAAGACGAGGAAAAATAATAATTAACGAAACTTTAATTTACAACAAAATCCTATTGAAAATAAATTGCTTAATATATTCTTTTACATGAGGTAGTATTTTCATAACTTTATTGAAACAAGAATGAAGATGAGTCACTGATTTACTGTTCACAGTATATTAATGAAGTTTACTAGTTCATCAGTTTTTATAGAATGCTCCTACTTCTCAAAGATCAGGGATCGAGAGCTCTCTCTCTCTCTCTCTCTCTCTCTCTTTCTTTCTCCAGCCTTTGGTGAGCATTCTAGAAAAAAACAGCTCACGTTTAAGGTACATTTGCATCAAAGTTCAGGGTGTGAGAGAATACTTCATGATCGGTTTGGGTCTTTCGGAGCTTTGGTTTTGCAAAGACGGGTAATTGGTGACGGTTCTTGGGTACGATGACGATGGCGACATACTTCTTATAAGGAACCTCGAGATCTGCATGCGAAACAACTCCTCCTTCTATACGAGATTTTCATTATGTACAGAATATTCAATCATCAAGACTCCTTCATTTTGTCACATGTTAGAGGTTAAGGTGAAGTTAATGAAACTTCTCAGTGCTAGAGGTGTTTGGAACCATCTCACGACACAAGTTCTTTTACACTGAGATTGAGCCATAAGAAGGCAGGTTAGTGAGAACATGGCAGTGGTTATTGTCATGGTCCTCTTTAGGCAACCACCATCTAGCCAAAAAGAAAGGGTCATAGTTGAAAAAATAAAAGAGAAGTAGGCAGGGAAATATAAACGAACACATAAACACCCTTTCACGAACCAAATTCCTGTTTCTACGTGAGAATATAAAAAGCGAGATAATTGAGCTAACATCTATAAATGAAGTATGATTTAATGAACATCTTAATATGTGTGACACAAACCAATACAACACACGTCTCTTGCACTGAGACTGAACTAAGAAGGAAGTCAGCATGAATGTGGCGGTGGCCACTGTCATGACGTTGACACCTGTCAGCCAAAAAGAAAGGGATTAGCAGACAAAAAATACTGTATAAGTGGCTGGTGCTTATAAGCTACTGGCATCCAAGGTCGAGACACTCTGATATGCTTTTAAATCCTCAGTACATAAAGACTAGGTCTGAAAAGCACAATAAATGACAGCTCAATAGAAGGTGATAATCAAAACTGACACTATATTTTAATGAAGGTACAGTAATTTAATTTTAAGTGCTTATTGCCAAGTTTGAGTCAAAACTCACGAGAAAGATGTTTTGTAGCTCACACAGAAGCTGCCACAACACTATCCAGGCTGACATCCAGAAGGTTAACATCAGATCTCAATTTTATAAAAGAAATCAAATGACACAGACAGTTCAAATGAAGGAGAGTCTTTCAGGAAGGTGACACAGACATCTCGCTTAGAGACACTGATATGAGCTTTATATCACTACATAAGAGTATCAAAGGTTCACCTCACAGTTCATAAATAATGGATAACCAAGACTATCCAACAAGTAGAAAAGTAATATTAAGCCATCTCACTAACCTTGTTGTACAGACAGATCAAAACAGAAGGTGACACAGGACACATCCTTAATAGCAAGTTAATCAGATACATTCATCAAAATATATATATATGAGAAGAACATTCAATATAAAAGGGAACAGACACATCCATATAGGAACAACGAATATATATGAGATATGATACGTATTTTCTTCTTCTTCTTTAAGTGCTTTTTTCCCATTTTTGTATGGGGTAATGGCACGAAGCCCTTCAAAATGAAAAGGACTTTTGATTTAACATTTGCTTTGTAGAAGGTGAACAGACTCGATCAGATGTATGCCTAGACACATATCAAAAGAAGGTGTAGCTGTGTTTCATGTAACATAGCCCGACCCAACGCCATTTCACAGAAGGCGACAATTATTGCGCGGGTATATATAGTTCGAGACGTGTGAGATGTTGTTATGTTTTAGAGAGTGTTTGTAGTGGCTTTGTTTTGTGTGTGTATTTGTCTGTAGACATCCATTTGCTTTTAAGCAATTCCTATAAACCAGAAAATTGATTATGTATATGTATGTATATATATATATATATATATATATATATATATATATATATATATATATATATATATACATATAGAGAGGAGAGAGAGAAATATTCTACATGAAAATATATAAAACAAGTAGCTATCTTCCACACAAGGCAAATTTGTTCTAAAGAGCTGGAAAAAATCGGTGCCTGAAGCAAAGTTAAAGTCAATCGGGTCGTACTGTTAAGAAATGAAACTCATTCTGTTGAGAGTCAGCATTGTCTGACATGACGGTTCCCGTGTTACAGAGCTGCAGCCAGCACCATACATCAAGACTCTCATCACCCATATGGCGCAAACGACAAGGGCAACTGAACTGGAGGAATAGAACTGAGACGAAAATAAAGAGGCAAATAGCTCGAAGGATAAACATAAGGAGGAGAGAATTAAGAACGAGGATAAAGGAGTGGAAAATGAAGATGCATATTATGAGGGGAACGGGGACAATAGCGAAGATGAGAAGGAAATGAAAATAAGGAGGAAAATTAAGAGAAAAATAAAGGGGAGGAAATGGGTAGGGGGAGAAAGAAGTAAATTGACAGACAAAATAAAAGGACCAAGATGAGATGGGAAAATGCAGACAAAACGAAAGCAATTAACGTACAGATGAAGGGGAATGTTTCCATTGTTGGATTCTATCAGTTTAACGTCTCGTGCAAATGTTGGATACTACATATGGTAACGAAAATATTAATGGTAATAGAACAAGGATCAGTCAAGAGTGAAATATCTTTTTGTTTGTGAAATGAAAGTACATACACAAACACAAAACACACACACATTATATATATATATATACACACACACAAATGTACACACACACACACAACACACAAACATATATATATATATATATATACATATATATATATACATATACATATATATATATATATATATATATATATATATATATATATATATATATATATATATATATATATATATATATATATATACATATACATAGATGTGACTTTTATCACACAGAGGGCACATCACCAGCAGCTAAATCCCACCTACACAATGCGCCATTCACCTCTTTTTATCTTGTAAAGCACTTCTGCATTTTCTTGGACATTAAAAACCATTTTTCTTAACCTCTTCCATAGGAAACTATCTTTTTAGTTTAATACTAGTCTTCTCCGTTCTCTCAGATAACACTTCCGCTTATGTACACTTTTCCAACAACCTGTCGTCCCCCATTCTTTTTCATAACATACTATCCAAATTAATTGATCCATATAACTAAGCAAGTGAGGTGGGCTGATCAGCTACTCCCTTTTTCTTTCATTTTGCATCCAACATCTTCTAAAACATAACAGGTGTTTCACGTCTCGACTGTCGACCTAACCGCGCAACGTCTCCTCGCTGCTGGGAGAAAGAGGCGCTGGTGACTGGTACAATACATGTACATACGTTACCGGGGGTCCTAAGATGATAAGAGGGGCATCACACAAAGTTTACCCCTTAGGAAAGGTGAAACCTTGGAGAGGCATCGTGCTTGAGAGATACAAAAAAGAGACGTTAAAGAATAAGATCATACTTCGCATACAGAAAGGAAAGCTGGCTGTACAAACTCCCCTCCTTTACTCTCATGTCTACCTGTACAGACACGACAGTTAGCTTTCCAATCTTTTTCTTACACCCTGTTACCTTTCTTGCTTCACTTGTTTTGTAACTCACCCCTTCTTTTATCGTACTACCATCCAGTATACTAGATCGCATATTCCTCTACAAATGCCATCTTCCCTCCCACATGGGCTAGCATTTACAGCTCAATATTTCTAGAGTCCAATTACACTCATAACCACAGTCTTACCCAAATCTACACTCGACTTCTTCAAGCATTTACTTCATAATGAACTAGAAGCATTCAGACATTTCTTTTGATCAAAGCATCCTTGAAGGGATGTCACAGAGAGAGAGAAGAGAGAGAGAGAGAGAGAGAGAGAGAGAGAGAGAGAGCCAGCCTGTGGGTAGGCAAGTGGGGAAATAGGAGTGCGAGGGGGGTGGTGGGACCCAGTGCCCGTCTCCTCCAGAAAACTGAATTGGAGAAACAATCGATCGAGGCACTAATGGCCTGTACGAAGGGATCCAAAATACCTTACATACATGAACGACCCGAGAGTGATAATGGAGGAGTAATATTCGCTTCCCGGGGCCCCTCCACGACCCGGCTATTCTTCTTGTCCATTCATACTAGGAAGGGAGAGGAATGAAAAGAAAAATTTTAAGAGGGCGGAAACGAAAATCAGGCGACGACGATATCCTCCTGACACATGAGTCACAAAAGGGAAAAAAAATGCCTGTGAGCAAAAAGAAAAAAAATGCAAAGAAATGAAAGGAAAGAAACTGGTGAAGAGTGGAAGATGAGGGATAGGGCAAAAAGATGTTGAACCGGGTAAAAATAAAATAGGGACGCAGAGAATGTCGAGAAGAGAATAAAGAATATTTTATGATCAAATCAAATGATAATGCTGTGAAATATGAAAAACTGACCATCATAATGATAATCATGTTTATAGCATATTGTTGATGATTTAATTGGGCGATACGAAAAAAATCAAATGTAGCCTACTGAATACTTCATTTAATAAAACAATGATAGCGTAAGACGTAAAAAATATAGCAAATAATCAACTGACTGACGATTCTGTACATAGATCCAGCATAGCATGTGCCAAGATTAAAGGCGTAAAAAATCTCAAATTAATTTGTTGTAATGGAAAATACACAAACCTACCTCACTAAGCTAAAGACATAAAATTCATAAATGCTTATAAACTATCACAAATTCATTGAATAAAGAGTATATATATATATATATATATATATATAAATTTATAATATATATATATATTATATATGTATATATACATATATATATATATATATATATATATATAGAGAGAGAGAGATATATATAGAGAGAGAGAGAGAGAGAGAGGAGAGAGAGAGAGAGTAACTATAAAGGGAGCAACAATCTACAAAAGATTTTTACTTTTCGGCATTTTACTCCTACCTAGCAACGTTCTTCATCAAGATAAATTCTACCATGTAACTTCGAACTGTTTCAGTATCCGGAACCATCTACATTCTCCCAACATTGTCAGCTTTGTCAAAATGGAATGCATTTCAAGGTAAATAACGTCCTGTTATTATGAAAGCTTAGGGAATGAAAATGAATATTAAAAATGTAAGGCTTATCGTTTTTACCGTTATACACAAACTGTAATGATCGTTAATACAATTTCAGCTGAGGATGACCAAAGTTTAACGTTTTATTTTCTCCTTGTTAAAAAGTTGTCACATTGTCTTTAAGTCTACGGAAAAAAATATTTCCTCAGACCAACATTGTAAGTCTGAAAGCCTTTCCCTAGAGATGCCAATGTTTTCTATTTGAAAATTAGCTGTAACTTCCAGCAAAGTCTGAACAATATCCTCTGATGCAAGATGTAAGAAGAGAAAGGTAGCCAGCTGGGGCATTTATAGATAACGAACCTACGTTTATACATCGCAAGAACAAGGTCACAATAATGTTATTTTATCAAGTAATCAGTATCTGACAAAGAGTAAATGAATTACCTAGGACATTTAACCAAGGAAGAATAAATACATTCATACTACATGGTATCGATCAACAGAAGCAAAGAGATTTGAGAGAGAGAAACGAAAGAGAGTTAGAGAGGAGGAGAAAGAGTGGAGGAATCAATTGAGAGAGAATGCGGAGAGATGATGGAAGGAACAGAATGAAGAGGTACAGTAAAGAGGAACAGGAAAGCAGGAAGGGGCCGAAGGAAGCAAGGATAAAAATGACACCAATTGCACCGCATGAGGTGCACTGCAAAAAAAAAGGGGGAGCAAAAAAAAAGACTAAACAGAGATGACTAAAAAATGTAATTATATAATACCGGAAATGACAGGGAAGACGATGATATAAAATGAGACGATATTATATACCCAAAAAAAAAAAACTGCCAAGATCAGTCTCTTTCCAAGGTTATGAGATGACAGGAAGACATGCATGGGTCATTGCCCCAAAGGCAATTACTGGCCAACACAATATCCCAGGATAATGGGGCCTGAGGGGAAACGGCTCCCAGTTTCCTTTACACGTCCATAGACATATTATACAGAAAGATGAATTATTACCGTAACAAAGCAGCCCTTCCCTAATTTTTCATCATTTTTTTGAGGCTGAACATCAAGAAATGCCTATGAGCTTGGCAGAAACTTTCCACTCCTGTTGATATATTATGGTAACATTAAATGTTATAAGTTAATTATATCTTTGTTTAACCAGACCACTGAGCTGATTAACAGCTCTCCCAGGGCTGGGCTCTGATTTATTTTTATGGCTGAACCAACTGGTTACCTAGCAGAGGACCTACAATTGTGATCCAGACCATGTGCGGCTAAGAACTTTCAACTAGTTGTCGAAATTCTTAAGTTAATGAAACTTCTCCAACAGCATAGTTGCACATGAGCCACCTTTCTCTTTTGACAGTGGTGCAAAATAAAAAACATTCCTCAGACCAAAGCTATTATTGAGTAACAAACAAGATTTAGTTTCCCATTTGGAAAGGGAATACATCAGCGCCACTCTCGTAAATTTGCTGTAACAGAAAATAAAACTGAAGGCGACTAACTCAGTATGTGGCCTTGGCACGAGTTATTATTCTGATTTATGCAATTAATCAGAGAAAACCTGTACATCCATTAATACGCCCAATTATGAAAATATACACACAAATATTCATCGGCCCCCACGTCGTGAGTTACAACAGCAATCGCATTGGAACGAAAAACCAGAAACGCAACTTTTTCCAGGTTATACGTTCTACCAATTACGTGATATCGAACAAATTTGAGATGTAAACGGGTTTTCCCAGTGTCATTTCTTACATACACACACACACACATACATATATACTGCATATATATATATATATTTATATATATATATATATATATATATATATATATATATGAGTATATATAATATATATATATATATATATATATATATATATATAATATATATATATACTTGTTATATATATATATATATTATATATATATATATATATATATATATATATATATATATATATATATATATATATGATTGTATATATATATATATATATATATATATATATATATATATATATATATATATATATATATATATATATATATATTTCAGAAATATTGCTACTACAATTTTAAAGGACACATATATGCATTTCACTTAGCTCAATGCTTTAAGATGTGATGGAAGAATTTTTAGTGAATGTACTAAACAGAGCCGTCAGTTGTAAAATCTTTGTATTCAACAAATAGTTTGATTCTCAGCTATCTGCGTGAGAACCTCAACAATATTGCGGTCAGGTGATCTCGAGAAGTGTTATGTATATTCGTGAGTACGTGCGTTAATTTGATCCAGATTATGCCAAAATCTGCCCTAAAAGTGAGTTTGATCGACGTTTCATTAACGTGACAGAACTGCAGTTGTCAGACGTAGCTTTGGAGAGGATCCAGGCTTTGAAATCGGCAGATAAGGTAGAGTTTGAAATCTGTTTTTATGGGAGAAAATTGAACTTGTGATTTTTACCATGATTTTCTGATCATTATGAACTTTTGAACTGGTGGGAGATTTAATATGAATATTCATATCTCTTTTATATTATTATTTTGTTATGTTACGTTTGCTATATCTTGGCTATACATTTACACTTTCCATTATTGTGTTTTGCATTTCATATATTTTAGGAGTTTTCTATCATGTTTAATTCTTCCGACAGATGTCTGTGACAGGTGGACAGTGTGGACTGGAGTTTTCTGAATAACATGTCAAGTAGACTGACTTTTTTTGACATGACTTTGAATTATTGATTTGGGGAGTATGTGTGAGTTTGGATATTTTCAGGCTATTAGCCAGTGAGACTTCTTTAATCAGAAGTGTTTTGCAGTTTAGAGTTTAGTTATCTGACACGATAATTCATTTATTATGCATTTTAATCTTTGCTTTGTTTATTCATTTCTTGTTGGGTTATTTGAATAATAAACCTATTTTTGTAGAAACTATTGCGTTTCTTTAAATGATCCATTTAATTGCTTTGGTGAGAATGTTGAGATTCGGGTGGGTGAAGCGATGAGAGAGAAGCGATGAGAGAGAGAGAGAGAGAGAGAGAGAGAGAGAGAGAGAGAGAGAGAGAGAGAGAGGGATACACAGGTGTGAAAGTTGGAGAGGATGCAAGTGTTATCATGAGCGAACCTTTTACGCCTTTTTTCTGAATAAAGATCGTTAGGAGCACGTTACGTGCACTTTCAAAAAGTGTTAATTCTGTTCTTGTTACAGAATTAAATGGTGGCAGCAGTACCTTATGAATTTTTAATGTCTTTAATGATGAAAAGAGGGGAGATTACTAATAGACTAATTGGTAACGTTGATGCCCAAGGCATAGCCGACCTCACCTAGAGCGACGAGTCAGTGTTGAATGACTGAGTAGTGAAGTGATTACGTGTATACGGGTGAAAGCTAATACGAGGAATCTTTTTTTTTTTCCGTCTTATCTGAGTATTGGGAGTGGGAGTTGTGAAATAGATCTGGATGATCTCTAGAGCAATTTTAGGGTTAACAAAATACCCAAACAAGTGTGAATAGTGGCGATTGTGAGTTAATTACGCAAAGTGATTATTCAACAATAATCACGCTGCGTTGTCTTTTTGCTTGTCTCGAGTGGGTGACGTCGTCACAGGTTGAAGTAGAGATAGGAACTCTGGTTTTCTGTTTCAAATTAGCACCCATTATTTGATTGGCAGAACTCCATTTCTATTCTTCTTTTAGGGGGTAACTTCTGCCTTCTCTAGTGTTCTTTTGGTTTTTTTTTTATGTTGTTAGCTCAGGGCGTGTGATTACTCACAAAATGACGGACGATGCAAAGCGCACATCCAATCAGTTGTGGCAAAGTGATTGAGCGTTAGCGGGAATTAGTAATTTTAAAGGGTCAGTTGACGGGAAGCCAACCCAAAAATAGAAACTTTCATTGAGTCAGTGACAATTATCTGAATTCGAAAAATTACAAATGGCGCTGAAGCTTTAACAGAGTAAATCATTTCTGGATTTAGATAAAGGAGATATTGGGAAAAGCACGCAGTTTCGGGTTCAGAAGTGTAAACTTGGAATGAACTGCAGAAATTTCTACGAGCTACTTATGATGGAGTTCAACGTGAATCGCAGTTCGGAATTTGCATGAGTTTCTCAAAATAAAGAAAGGCAATGATTCACTAGTCACATACAGTGCAATTTATTTGATTTTAGTTGAGTTAAAGAAATCTATAATAGGCTCTCCATGGGTAACTGGAAATAATATCTCCTTAGATAATTTTGAAAGATTGTTACACTTTGCTTGCTCAACGTCGGTCCCAGATGTAATTGTAGATAGTTTGATAAGAGGAATTGATCAGGATACAGACGAATCCTTTTTGTTTGCACAGATTAACAAAAATCTAGCAAAATGTCCCGACACTGGACAGTAATTTTGTACAGGGAGGTGCAAAAGATGTCAGCTACGGTTTCCAAACCACAGAATAATGATAGTCGCTCGCATTCCGGGAAATGATGCAACAGCGAAGACATGTGCACGAGTAGAATCGAAGAAAATTCCAGAGAGATTAGTCAAATGATACGTTGTTTTAATTTGATGATAAATAGGACATAGTAAATCAAATTGCAGAGTGAGATATTGTTCAGTTTGCAAATCTTCAGATCATGGATGGAGATTTTGCCCAGCCACAAAGAGTAGAGAATATTCAGGGAAGTCACGGGGAGGTTTTTCTAGATATGACAGGAGAATTCCCACATGATGCAAGTTCTAGATACACAAAGGAACAGCAGAATTTTCACAAGATAAGTTCGAAAACGGACACAGGATAATGACTAATCAGGTCGTAGAGTCAACAGAACCTAGGCCGATTATCACGTGGATTCTCTAATGGCAATGAAATTTTTTATTTTCATTGATTCTGGGAGCTCAGTTAATTTAGTAAATGCTGACCTTTTTCACTCGAGGTTTCCAGAGTGCAAATTAGTCCCTTCTAGTGAGACAGTGTGTGATGTACAAGCGAGGAAACTGAATATTTTAGGTTCGTCATTTCTTACGCTTTGTATCGGCGGAAAAGACAATAGTAGAATCATTTTTGGTCATAGAAGGATTAGCCTTAGGTGAAATGGTTTTGCTAGGACACCCTTCTTGTATGCGACATAACATCAACATTCTTACAGGGAGTTCAGGGGATTACAATAGGTGAGTCAGGTTGTTTATTCCATATATACACAGGAAAAAAACTTGTGAGAAACCTAAAGACACAGTCGGAGACATGTAACACATCTCATTAGAGAGTGAAGATATTCTGCAAAGATCTTTCAAAGGATTTTTGTTGGAAGATATTGGTGCAAACATGAGTTCTACATTGGTTAAAGTGTCGCTGAAAGAGAAAAAGTTTCCTTCTCAAGTGTCGTTGTTGAGGGAACTGAGAAATTCAAAGACGTTGTGAGTACGGTGTCAGTGAATGAAATTTCAGTCATAGGCGTGACTTCAGTAAATTAGTTAGCTATCAAGACTCAGTGAAAAAATATCACAAGGGTACTTATGTAATTGATTTTGAAGAGTTTAATGAAGAGCATAAATTAGTGAGTTTTTGTGGAGACAGGAATATGTTTCCTAACGAGGGAGCAACAGTTCGAAGTCAGGTTCTACATGAACATTTGGCTAAAAGTTGATTATCCTGAGTGTTCAGATAAAGTAGAAAGTGTTGAAAGAATATCTAGATATCATTGCTTTTGAAGGAGATAAATTAGGAGTTACAGATGTTTTAGAACATTCAATACGCCTAGAAAAGGGTACAAATCCCATATATATTCCAGCATATCGAATTCCTTTTAAGATCTGAGAAGAAGTAGAAAAAAAGTTCAGAGGTGGGAGTCGGAAGGCATTATCAGACCGTCCAATTCTCCGTTTAGTTTTCCTTTGCTTGCAGTTCCTAAGAAAGACGGTAGTATCAGAGTTTGTGTAGATTTTCGTAAATTGAATGAAAAAACATGCCCAGATAGATATCCGGTAGCTTGTTTGCCTGATTTGTTTGTTGAGATCGGTGGCAAGAATATATATTCATCTATAGATCTTATGCAAGGGTTTTACAAGTTCCCCTTTGTGAGAGTAGCCGTAAATATACAGCATTTTCGGTACCAAAGGGACATTACAGAGTTTAATAGGATGCCTTTTGGATTACAAGGGTCCCCAATAACATTTACTAGACTGGTTAACACAGTACTTCATGGCTTGTTACCAGGAAAGTCGGTGTTTGTGTACATGGATGACATTCTCATATGCACAGATACAATTGAAGAACATCTAAAGGTGTTAAAGAAGTCCTCAAGCGATTAAAGTTCGCTGGGTTAAAGGTCAAATTGGCCAAATGTGAGTTTCTGAAGAGAAAAATTGTCTATTTAGGACATGTTATCTCTAAAAGAGGAGTTAGAGTGAATGATGAAAGTTAAAGCCATTGTGAATTTTCCAGTTCCCAAAACCAGGAAACAGGGATTCGTTCGTTCCTAGGTATGTCGGGTTTCTTTCGCCGTTTTGTGCGGAATTTTTTCTACAATAGCGTCGCCATTGACAGATTTGTTACGAGAAGACGTTAAGTTTGTTTGGGGTGATAGTCAACAATTAGCTTTTGAGAAGCTTAAGAACGCTTTGGTGAACCCACCAGTTTTGAAGTTTCAGATTTTTAGTCCAACCGTTCACCTTAGTGACTGACGCGAGTCAGGAAGGTATAGTGCGTGTTTGATGCAGAAATTTGAGGAAATTACCCAATTGCTTTTATAGCAGAAAGTTCAAAACGCGTGGTAGTAACGAAAGCTGATGTCAGTTGTGGACAAGGAGGCTTTCACGCAGTCGTCTCTAGCCTTGTTCATTTTAAGATGTTGTTGTTGGGAAATAAAGTTGAGATTTTTACAGATCATCAACCGTTGTTGGAGCTTTTAATAAGCCAAATTTGTCGCCCAAAGAGAGCACGTTGGTTCCTAACATTGAGAGATTTTGATGCAAACCTCAAATACATTGAAGGTAAGCATAATGTAGTTGCAGATGCATTGAGCAGATATTTTCCGGTCGAGGATGAGGAAATACACACGAATCCTGTGTGGGAGAAGAGAGTAAATATTTGGTGTCTAATGTCTCTGATATTAGTAGTTCTGAGAGATCGCATGTAGAGGACATACACGTTCCTACAGTGCATACTTCGGGAGAAATAGTGAGTCGGCAGTCTCGGGAGAGATTGTTATTCGTGATAGTGAGAGTAACGCAGTGTGTTATATTATGGGTGAAAATGTCACTTGGGACATAGGCTTGCTCGAACAAAAGCAAGATGAAGATAAATTGTTGTCAGATGCTAAGGCATTTCTTATGGGAGTTTCACCGAAGAAAGGGTATAAGTTGCCTTTTTCTGGTCTAGAGTTGGAGAATAATTTATTGGTGAGGAAAGTTAAGTATAACTTGCGAAGTACTCGAAGCATGGGTGAGATTACACAAATCATCGTGCCAGAGAGTCTAGTGCCACAAGTTCTAGACATTTACATTGTAAATTTGGTTCTCCTCATTTGGGTGTAGGCAAGACGTATGAAAACGTCAGGTCAAAAGTTCTTTTGGAAAAATATGTTTTCCGCAGTAGAAGCCTTTGTGAAGAAGTGTGCTATTTGCAATGCGAATAAGCCAGCGACGACAGTGTCGTGTCGTTTGGGTTCATATCCCATACCACATAGGCCGTTTCAGAGAGTGCATATGGATATTCTGGGTAACTTCTCAGAGTCCGCTTATGGTTATAGACATTTATTAGTAGTTGTTGATGAGGTTGACTCGCTTTGTCGAGATTTTCCCACTGAAGTACAAATCAGCTGAGGAAGTTGCTATAGCGTTTTTAAGGGGATAATTTGTCGATATGGTGTTCCTGAATGTCTGATCGCTTAGACAATGGTAGGGAGTTTATTAATAAGACTTTAGACGGTCTTGCCAATTTGTTGGGAATAAAGAAAATATCTATAATCCCGTATAGACCTGAAGCGAATGGGTTGTGTGAGAGGGGCGAATCGGAAAGTAATCGAAGCTTGCATGACGGTGGGTGGTTCGATACACATTGGGACAGATCTTTGAATGAAGTGCGATATAGTATCAATACTATGATGAATGACACAATTAAGATATCTCCAGCAGAAGCTTTGTATGGAGTACAAGTTGAAAGGACAGCTGATTTGTTACCAGAGCGAGTTCAGGGTGATGTTACGGTCACTTCATTGATAAATACAGCGAGAGAAAGATTTGCACGTATCAGTAAGAACTTGAACTTAGTTCGCGTGCAATGGTAGAGAAAAGTAACGCGAAATCGAGGGGAGTAGTTTTTTCGATGGGTGATAGAGTGTTTGTTAAAGTGAATGTTGGAATGATCTGAATTATAAATTAAGTCGAAGTTCCACGGACCTTTGAGATTGTAGAGATCAAAGGGGAATAGATTTGTAGTTAAAGATGTAAATACCGGAGTGACGAAATTGACCCATATTTCGAAGTTGAAGAAAGTTGGGATGTAATGGAACATTTGTATATAGTTATGTAGTGGAACGTTTTGTATATAGTTAGAGGATAAATGGGTTGATATTTGTATATATGATATTTTATTTATTTTTTTGTCTCTTTGTTCATTTTAGATGTTGAAGTTCTTAATCATTTGTTTTTCGAATGATTTTAGAAGTTGAGACATGGGGCTAATTTCATACGAGATTTGACCCGTGTGTTAGTGTGTTATGGTGTTATGATGTGTTTCATCATCTGACGCAATATGTGTGTTGTTAGGATTTTTTTGGGAGGTACTTAGTATATCGGACCGTACAAGTCTGATCTTTTTTCGGGTTGGAGATCGTATTTGAGTATTTGGATTTTTCCAGTTTTTTTAAATTAAGGGAGCTGTGTTGTGAGTAATTGTAGTTGTTAAGATCATGGGAGCGATTGCCATTACGTCAATTGCTATTTTGTTGAGAGTTAGTCAGGTGTTGCGAAATATTTGCTAACCGAGTAGAACTTTCATGTCTTTTACGAGATATGATACCTTTTAGTTTGGATAGAATTCTCGAGTATTTTTTCTGTTGGAGTGAGTTTTTATGAGTGAGGTAGAGTTGTTGTCCTTACAGTGAGTTGACTGTGGATATTCGGATACACACTTGGAATTAGTTCACATTGTGAGTGTTTGACTTTTGCATTAGTAGTTTTGTTTGGTTCAGTAACATGAAACCTTTTTGTTATTAGACCTTTTTCGAGTGATCTTTTGGAGACTCAGTAGTGACATGGGATGGATTAGAGACCATGTTCATTTTGGGAGATCAATATCAAGGTTCGGGAGTTGATTATAAGACAAGTTGTACTTTAGTTAGAAAGTGTGTGTGTGACAGCAGTATTTTCCAGTTGCGAGTTGTGTCTGTGGGTGGTTGTGAGTTATCATTGGTTCATGAACGAGACTCCAGCAGAATGTGACTTTAGACAGTTCCTGCGAGATTACCACATTGAGTCCACCAGCACTCTTCCTGCTGTGTTTTACAAAGGGTATGCAGTTACAATGATGTGCCAGAGCAACAAGTCGACATCATTCGTTCTTCAAAGATCAAGCTGTTTGATGCTGCATGCCGTGTGATCTGGACTTTCTCGTATAGCCGTGCTGTATTCAACAGTTCCGAGAAGATAATTATGCGTCATCGCATAACGCAGGCATTTGGTAGTGACGGTACCTACCACAACCAAAGGTGCCAATAACTGTTCACCGTTGGAAGACATTGACGATTCCGTGATGTTCCAGTATCAGGAATATATTATGCCGACAATTTTAATTGTCTTAATAGCTGTTTTACTGATAATTCTTGTTGTGGGAGTAGTAAAGCTTATTCGTGTTTGTAAGAGTACATGTAAAGGCTCTAAGAACACAACCAGTGACTTTGGAAGTGCGTCATGAGAGCAGTCCTTAAAGCTGCAGTGCAGTAGACATTGCTAATTAAGCATAGCTCTATCTGTTATGTTTTATACATATGTTTTTTGTTTTTAGTTTGCCGTTAAGAGCCGAGACGCTCTTATGTGGTGGAGCTCTATTTCAGAAAATATGGCTGCTACAATTTTAAAGGACACATATATGCATTTCATAGCTTCAATGCTTTAAGATGTGATGGAAGAATTTTTTGGAGTGAGATGGGTAGGCTGACAGAGCCGTGAGGTAAAAATCTTTGTATTCAGCAATAGTTTGATTCTCAGCTATCTGCGTGAGAACCATCAGCTTAACATTTGGTCAGGTGATCTCTCGAAGTGTTATGTATATTCGTGAGTACGTGCGTTAATTTGATCTAGATTATGCCAAAATCTGCCCTAAAAGTGAGTTTGATCGTTCATTAACGTGATAGAACCAAAGTTGTCTAGACGTAGCTTTCGAGAGGATCAGGCTTTGAAATCGGCAGATAAGGTAGAGTTTGAAATCTCTGTCTGTTTTTATGGGGAGAAAATTGAACTTGTGATTTTTACCATGATTTTCTGATCATTATGAACTTTTGAACTGGTGTGGGAGATTTAATATGAATATTCATATCTCTTTTATATTATTATTTTTGTTATGTTACGTTTGCCATATCTTGGCTATGCATTTTACTTTCCATTATTGTGTTTTGCATTTCATATATTTTTGAGGTTTCTATCATGTTTTAATTCTTCCGACAGATGTCTGTGGACAGTGTGGACTAGTTCATCGTTTTGAATCAACATGTGGTAGACTGTTTTTTTTTTTACATGACTTTAGTTATTGATTTGGGGAGTATGTGTGAGTTTGGATATTTTCAGGCTATTAGCCATAGTGAGACTTCTTTAATCAGAAGTGTTTTGCAGTTTAGAGTTTAGTTATCTGACTCGATAATTCATTTTATTATGCATTTTAATCTTTGCTTTGTTTTATTCATTTTCTTGTTGGGTTATTTGAATAATAAACCTATTTTTTTGTAGAAACTATTGCGTTTCTTTAAATAGTCATTTAACTGTTTGGTGAGAATGAGTGAGATTCGGGTGGAGTGAACTTCAGGCTTGATGAAGAGAGGAAAGCGATGAGTGAGAGAGAGAGAGAGAGAGAGCGATACAGTGAGAGAGAGGGAGAAAAAGGATGCAAAGTGTTATCATGGGTCGACAACTTTATACGCCTTTTTCTGAAGATCGTTAGGATTACGTTACGTACACTTTCAAAAAAAGTGTTAATTCTGTTCTTGTTACATATATATATATATATATATATATATATATATATATATATATATATATATATATATATATATATATGTATATGTATGTATGTATGTATGTATAAAAACATAAAAACATCCAAGAAGCTAATGAAAACCGGTTATCAACAGCTGACAAACTTTCCCCCATTTCGATCAACCTGTGAATGACTGTATATGAATAACACCGGTCGTATTTTCGGTCATTTTAAGCGTTAAAACTCCAGAAATAACTTTTCCGAAAGAAAATTAATTATGAATAGCCGAATAACATACCAGCAGTTAAAAGATCACATTACATTACAAGCAGGACCTAAGGCTAACAGACAATTCTACTGAATAATGAATTATTCAGCGCATGCATAATAAAGTAGCCGAGCCTGGAACGTGGGCTAATCCATACGTAACGACCCAGTGCCGCGATGTTTTACTATCCTCTGACTATTTTATCCCAGAAGTTTTCCGTACAACGGAAATGAGGGGATTCCAAGGTGGAAACCCCTGCGAAAAGTTCACTTTTTGCTTCCTGAGAGAATCCCTCAAAATTTTCTTTTAAACAATTCACTCGCTCATTCTAAGCAGATCTGAGATATAAGCTTTGCCCATGTAAGGACCTATCATCTATCTGTCTGTCAATTGTTTCATCATTATTCGACAACAGTCACAGTTAGGGCCTTTGTTAAAAAGTAAAATGCGGTTTCTAATTACGGAAGGTATACTTACGGAGTATGGACTACCGTTGTTAAGAAAAACATATAATCAAAACCAATCCAAACAAAGGACTGGCATATAGAAACAAAGATGATACAGCATGCAATTTGAAAAATGCATGCTGATTACTTTAAATTTAAATCCGTTACATTATAAACCTTTGAAATTCACCATTTCAATCACTGAAGATTACAATTGCCACACAATAACCGTTAATACTAAAACTGCTGTCGCATACAGCAAATGCAGCAGAACCAATCTTTGGGCAAGACTTTTATACTTGAACACAAAATTCAAGTGATGAAATAAAAGGCATTAAATCTGAGCTGAAAGCAAACGAAATTAATGGCCGTATCATAATACGCTTCCTGATATTGTCCTCGCAATGCTACCGATACACAGGAAAAATTCTCTTTTCCTGTATGCCCAAAAAAATATAATTTTCGAGGATAGCACGGCCAAGTAGGACAAATTAGAGCCAAACGCCTGGTGAATCACGGCGATAGAAAGTTAAGTATACCTTAGTTTCACCAGACCGCTGAGCTGATTAAATCTCCTCGCACTGGCCGATGAATTAGATTTATTTTACTTGACTAAGAACCAATTGGTTACCTAGCAACAGGACCTACAACTTATTGTGGAATCGAACCACATTATACTGAGAAATGAATTTCTATCACCAGAATAAATTCCTCTAATTCTTCATTGGTCGGTAGAGATATAAGATATACGGCTCTCTACGGATTTTCATGAACACCTGTCTGGGGGATATTTAAAAACTGGTGAAAAAATTTAATCAAGCTTACCGTTACGCAAAAAACTTGCGCTTTAACTTCGCGAACGCTGCTGAAAGGATAGTATAAGACTGGGAGACACCATGGTGTATCTTTGGACCTTAGTTGCACTCCTTACTTTACCTCGAGCAATATGAATTACCGTTGTTACCAAAATGTGTTGAGGTGAGGTTTGCCACTTACTCTATTTTTTTTTTTTTTAAGAGGTCCTTTAAGGCAGAATTCTTCGGTCGACGACCCTCTTCCCGTCATCATAAGCCATTTCTCTTGAAATCTGAGAGGATTCAAATGAGTTTTCGCATACTTTTTCCTTAAAGAATGATTGGAGAACTTCTCCAAAGCTTAACTATATTTTTTTTTTTTTAGCTAAACAGCAGTTTCCTAAAAAGCCGGAATTTATGCAATACGGTGACTGATATTAAGGTTTGTTTAGTAATGATCATAACAATTACCGTCTAATATCTCTTTCAACAATATATTGAACATTCCTGAGAGGATGAACTTCAAGCCATCACGAGAGTACCTTGAATCTAGACAATTTCTGGAAACAGTGTAGCACCATATATCTTTTGTATAACGACGTTTATACCTACAAAAATGAAGATAAAAATATAAATCCCAACTACAAAATGACCAAAATCCAGCTCGACATCGAAGAAAAAATAGAGAGCAATAGATAACTGTACTTAAGGAATCCTCTGACGGAAACAAATGGTGCGGCTCACACAAAGGACAATGGAGAGGTCAAATGAAATTTTTCATGCTGACCAGGAATAAATACTGAAAAATTACGTTGATTCTTGCGTTCACAAGGCTCCTAAAAACGTTTGTGAAAATGTGAAGCTTGACTTGTACTAGGTACACAGGGGATGGAGTTTTACGCATTTGAGACAAAAAACAGTAACGCTTAACAAAATTAATTCTTATAAAATAAAAAGTAACGTGCATCTATACTTTTTCTGTGTAACAACAATAGCCCAAAGGCAATGTATTCAATGTTTACACATGCCACAGATACAGAATATACATATGCATAAACACACACACGCACACACATCTTACCATCATTTTTCAAATACACTAATATCTATAAGCCTAATACAGACACAAATAAGCTGTCCCCATGCCAACGCTCCATTACGTCCAATATAAATAAGAAAGGAGTTACACTTGAAAGAAATTCCAAATAACCACATTACAAATCACCTATCAATTCTGAAGCACATCATTATTTGAAAAGTATCGTCATTCTTTAATTAAATATTCTCTGAAATACGTTTACAACTTCTGTATAAGAGGCTGAAATTAAGATTGAAGAGGAAAGTAGACGGAAGCCTTTGGCGTACTAAACTCGCAAAAAAGTTTCAGTTACTGAGGACTATGCGCCAACCTCATCCAAATTAAAAGTTTCAGACAAGATGAAAAGATACTAAAGGGAGCTTCAGAAAAAGTCGGCTTGGAAAGAACGACAGTTATTTGTGGCGAGAGAGAGAGAGAGAGAATTTATCAATTAGAAAATACCTGTTATGACACTGATCCTATGTCCTCACCTCATTCATTTCTATGAAGGTTCAAAAAGGGGGCCTCACTTTTATTTTATTTCATTTAACTTTGCAAATGCTCTGTGGACAGCTGCGTTCAACCAGAGCAACTGTGAGAAAACACCCATCACAACTGGACAGTTGATGTCATTTTAGTGACAAACTAATAGATGGTTGTAACAGGAGGAAGCAAGACCACTTGTTTTGCGAAACATAATAGACTTTACAAGAAAATCGGGATCGGTATTGAGGAACTTGAAACCGAGGAACTTGAAAGAGAATGGCACGGCTGTCTGCTGGTTATTTACTACTTTCAATCTACCGCAGTTTCATCATGATAAATGATCTTACTATAATTCAGTGATCATGTTCTAATAAGAAATAAGATGTTAGAGAGAAAATCCTAACTAAATATTCATTCAGTAAATGCTTTGTTTTCAAGTGTAACAAATCTCTTATCATTCTGGAATAAATACACTATACAACATCAAAATTCGTTCATAAATTAACAGAAATAAGATTTGATACCGGAACACATGAGATTTTAACACCACTTCTAAGGATATTCCTTAGTGGATAAAAAAAGATAAAACACTTAGGATGTCATATGAATTATTAAACGTTGAAAGCTATTCAATTCGAAATTGATTTCAGATCACAAGAGACACAGAGATGGATACTAATAAAATTTTGAAGGGTATAAATACTCATTTAAAGCAATATTACAAACACTTAGTTTTCTTGAGCGAAAAACAATTTGTTACAGCGTGTATCAAAATACTGAAGCCACAAAACACTTAAAACCTACAAGATTTATGCATGCAATAAAGTCCGCACCAACATGCAGCCAAGACCTTGTGCACAATAAGCGTATCAAAATGAATACATTACAATATAGACGGGATCAAGTCTCCCTGTATTTTATAATTTATGTTCGACACCCTGATCGCTGATTTCAGCAAAATGCAGCACATTACTATCTGGAGAGTGAGTAGCCAGGTGTGCCTAAAAATATTTATCTTCAGGAAATCCAACAAGCGCAGATTATGGAAATGAGATCAAAAGCTCTCTCTCTCTCTCTCTCTCTCTCTCTCTCTCTCTCTCTCTCTCTCTCTCTCTCTCTCTTCTCTCTCATTTAAATTTATATAATTTTTTTACCAATATACTCAATTTATTAATTTTCAAGCAAGAAGTTCCACCTCAAGAAACATGGGTTACCGTTCTCAGCTTACTCTTTAGTTCAATCTCCACCGGCCAAAGGAAATAAATTCACTCCGGAAACACCCTGTGATTTAAAAGACGTTGCTTAAAACTGGTTGTTAGCCACGTAAAACGTTTATCTTTCTTCAGCTGTGCTACTGGGTCCTCGGGTCTCTGGAAACATATGCCCGCCGGTCTCAAAAAACATCTAGTCACCATATGTTCTGCAACACTGGAATAAATTCCAGACACCCCGTGAATAAAAATACGCCGTTACCCACAACAAAACTGATCTTTGGCATTGCCCTTTTATATTAGAAAATCCGGTCTGCGGACGAAACCTGATCCAATAAATGAAGTTAGACACCGGAGCCCACAATTACCATTTTATATCAGACAAATGAGTATCGGAGAGACAAGAGAGATAGAGTTAGAGGATGCCGAAAAGGGGATAAATTCCAAAAATGGATAAATTCGTAAGATTATGATGGCATGCAGCGTTGAGTTTCGAACGACAGGAATACTTGAAATGAGATAGTTATCAGTATCTAATTGCCAATAAAATTCTTACCTGTATGTGTATGTGTGCACGCAAGTTGGCACATTCACACGCACACACACACACACACGAGGGATTTCACGTTTTCTGTGTTTTATTTCACATTCTAATTATATATTCCTGTTCGTTCATTGTATGTATGTATGTACTGTAGGTGTGTGTGTGTGTGTGTGTGTATGTGTGTATATATATATATATATATATATATATATATATATATATATATATATATATATATATATATATATATATATATATATATAATATACATATACATATGCATGCATACAATAAATAGAACTGAGGAAGAAATATGATTAAAATACTTGAAATTAAATATTGAAAAATATGCAATCCTCTGCTCAGAAGCAACGAATAAAGGAGATCAGAAAATGCACGATGGAAAGTCATCCACTTTAAAGTGACCTTGCTCGGAAACAATCCGGCGTTTGCTCTCAATTAATTACCGGCGAAAAAGGCATCAACTCTTTTTACCCCTTACACGTTCTTTCCGTCTGAATTATACATCAATTACAGATGGGAATGTTTATTATTAGATAATCTCCATTAACGACCATCGTTGGTTTGTTTTAAAGGAAGGGATTGTCGTGTACAGTGTGTCCTATACGGCTCACTTTTGACGTTATTAAAGTTTTTTTTTTTTTTTAGCACTGCTTCGATTCAAGCTCCGGGACTTACTGCCTTTTACGTACTCGGCATTTCGGTCTCTTTCTACCCACGCAGACAGCTTCTTTCAATTTCACCTTGCTCCAGTTGTCACCTTCCATTTAAGAGCAAGGCATACGTAGAAGCCACACAAGAGTCTGGATTGGCGGGCAGAGATTTCCCCTAAAATCCCGAAGGCCATTTCACAGACAACTCTACAGAGGAGTAGCCAAGGAATCCATTGCAACAGAACGTGAATACTCAAGAAACCGTAGTTCATGGTGATAAAGGACGCTGATTCATGGTGATAAAACTTAACGTGAAAGTGAAAATAATGCGCATGACGTCGATGCATTAATTTATTCAGACTAAATTTACACGGAAATATATGGTAAAACTCTTTAAACTTAGCACGTTGAAAATTTTGCACATGTGCCGTATTATACGTGCTGTGAACTCATTCATGAATGTATGTATGTACATGTACATAACTTATCTGATTATTTATACATAAACGTATTTATCATAAATGAAAAAACTATGAACTAACAAAAAATCACAGCCTAATGTAATTCATGAATAGTGGAAATGAATAGGATTTTTTAAAATTCAGTTTATATAGGAAACCTCCAATCAAATAGCAATCTAACCAAATGGCACTAACAACAAAACCCACCAGCAAAATTCAGGCAGAAAATTTAATGGGTAATCCGTTTCAGAAGCTGAATTTAATTACATATACATAGTACTGCCTATGATATACAATATATATATATATATATATATAATATATACTTCACACACACTATATATATATATATGTACATATATTATATATATATATATATATATATATATATATATATATATATATATATATATATATATATAGAGAGAGAGAGAGAAGAGAGAGAGAGAGAGAGAGAGAGAGATCAAAGAGAGGTCAATAGGTATGCCCCAGGTAGTCCGCTATAACAAATTGATGTTAAACTACAGTTTTAATCAAGTCGAGCGTCTGGCTGCAATGAAGCTGAACCCGGCTGTCAGAGGCAAGACCTGTATCAAATGACCCAAATCCCTCTTGCAAAGAGACGACGACAGGATCTACATCAGAAGCAATGGCCTTCTCTTCACTTGCAAGGCGGAGGAACTAGCCTGCAAGGCTACTTGACCTATGCTGGCACAGCTATACGGTCCCCCAGAAAACATGTCAAGTATTCAGGGAGGACGACAGGAAAAGGAAGAGAAAGGAACAGGAGATGGAGGGTTAAAGGACAGAGAGAGAGAGAGAGAGAGAATTACATCGGTTTTCAGAGTGAAAATGACCCTCATATCCATAGAAATGTATATCAGAATAAATATATACATAATGAATATCCAATATTCCCAGATCATTCTTTCTCTGCATTTTATTTCGGTTTATGTAAGGTCCCACATGTACAAGTCTGGTTGATTCATTTAAGGATATTATTCAGTCTCTCAACAATTAATGTTTTTTTCAGTTAACGAGGGATTTTGAATCTTAGCTTTCCATGACTGGGGCTGCATGGTTCTTTTCTTACATTTATACAATACATGTAAGTATGTATGTATGTATGTATGTATTATTATTATTATTATTATATACACACACACACACACAAGGTGTGTTCAAAAGCATCCGACCTTTATTCATAAAACATACTGTACTCATATTCAGATACAACAATCTTACCCTAACCCCTTTCAAAGTTTTAAGGTTTGCCACAAAAGTTCTCCCAATGGTATAACACTGTCAGAGAGAGCAAGCTGGTCCGTCCGCATTCTGCATGAATTTAGCTTTGGACTGAAATCTGGTCCCTTTCAGGGGCATTTTCATCTTGGGGACAGGTCCAAGTCATTTAACCGTGTCAGGTAGGGAGCTGATGAAGCACAGGTGCGATGTGTTTGGCCAAGAAACTCTGTATTAAATATGAAGAATGGGCGGGTGTGTTATCTTGATGGAGCTCCCAATTCTTCATAGAGAGAGAGAGAGAGAGAGAGCAAATGAAAAATTCAGAGAAAATCTGAGAAATTTAAGTTTGTGGGTGTGAATTCTGGCTTTTCCCTAAGCTGAAAATACCCCTGAAGGGGACAAGATTTCAGTCCCGAGAAGAAATCATGCAGAATGCGACAGACCAACTGTGCGCCATCTCAAAAGAGGCGTTGCCGCGCTGCTTCCGACAGTGGTAGAACCACTGGGAGAAGTGGGTGGCAGCAAATGGACTAATTTGAAGGAGATTAGTGTAAGATTGTTGTATCTGAATACGAGTATTTTTTATGAATAAAGGTCGGATACTTTTTGAACACACCTCGTATAAATTTATTATATATATGTGTGTGTGTATATATATAATAGCTGGCCAACCTGGTGCTAGCTGGGAAAACACTGAATGACAACCGACAAACTCTCTCTCTCTCTCTCTCTCTCTCCCTAATACCCCCTCTACTCTCTCTCACACTTCCTCTCCCTCTCATTCTCTCCCTTTCCTGTTAAGATAGTTGCTTCAATTACATTGCAGCATTTTTGACATTTTATATTTCACCCCTTCTCAACCCCCATTCTTACTGGGGCTGATCTTGGACTTAAGAACATCGTGATTACACTCTTCATCTCCAGCAACCTCGAAAAGTATGGATTGACACTAATATCTGTCATTTTGACATTTTATTTTTCACCCTTCTCACCCCCTTTCCTATCGGGGCTGAACTTTGGACTGAAGGGCATCGGGAATCATCACTATTCATCTCTTGACCTCGAAAACTATGGATTGACACACCAATATCTGTCATTTTGGTTATTTTACATCACCCCTTCACACTCCTTTTCATACCCCCTTCCTGGGCTGAACTTGGACTGAAAAGGGCATCAGGAGTGTCACCAATCATCTCAGCAACCTCTAAACTAGGGATTAGACACTAATATCTGGCCTTTTTCGTATTTTTGCATGTCACCCCTTCCCACCACTTCTCCCCCCCTCCCTATCAGGGTTGAACTTGAACTGAAAGGGCATCAGGAGTGTCACTATTCATCTCAGCAACCTCAAAAATTGTGGATTAGACACTAATATCTGCCATTTTCCGTTATTTTTACATGTCACCCTCTTTTACCCCCTTTGGTGCCAGTGGCCTCTTACCGCCCACATTATTCCTTCCCAGATAGTAAGTCATATGTATATCAAGTTTTGTTGA
Organism: Macrobrachium rosenbergii; assembly: GCF_040412425.1. Classification (NCBI taxonomy): domain Eukaryota; kingdom Metazoa; phylum Arthropoda; class Malacostraca; order Decapoda; family Palaemonidae; genus Macrobrachium; species Macrobrachium rosenbergii. The sequence continues at coordinate 32,015,053 of NC_089792.1, read as the reverse complement.
AATTCCTCAATGCACGCAGACACATCCATTTGTATATATATAATATGTATATATGTGTGTGTGTATGTATATATATATATATATATATATATATATATATATATATATATATATATATATATATATATATATATATATATATGTGTGATAATGAAGAGAGAGAGAGAGAGAGAGAGAGGTAATTTAAAAGTCAAAATGCCGCCGGCAAGAGATGTTCCTGCATACCCGCTGCCATGATAAATCGTTCCTTACATTCCACGTTTCCAATCTCCTCTGGAAGCGCGGAGGACGGGGAGGAAGGATGGTCTTAAGTCTTCGATCGCACGCATCAATATTTGATAGGCCTCGGGTTTAATCCGCTGAACTAATCCCGTGAATTATTTATGCCCAGATAAAGTTTCCGAAGAGGACTTGATTTCCAGAACTTCTTCCGCCCTTAATATATCTTATTTACACTTTAATAAAAGTGCACATATGAAGTCTACTAGTTGCCCTCATCAGAACTCTCTGCAAATGCAGAGCAATAATTTGACATCTGAATTTTTCGGTATCTGAATATTTTTAGACTCGTTTCCCACGAAAAGCGAAGTCCGAACTGGGTAATGAAATGCAAAGCCCTTGCTCCCAACACCTGGATTCAAATTGCTACAATCACGCGGATGCTGCTATCTGTTTCGTTTTATAGGAGATAAGTCTACAGGCTATTTCCATTCCGATTCTGTGCACCTGAACTTTAGACAACACATTATTAACTGCTTGTCCTGACCACGATTGACACCAACGCCGTCTGTTGCTTGTAAACAGAAACCCATCCGCAGCAGCTGAACTTCAGACAACAAATTATTATCTGCTTGTCCTGACCACGATTGACACCAACGCCATCTGTTGCTTGTAAATAGAAACCCATCCGAAGCCACAGACTTCTTGTTTATGGAATGAACGTGAAAATGTAGGAGTGTACTAAGGAGACAAATCTCCTTTATGCAAAGGAAGTGTGGATACTGAATTTGAATGAAAGAAAAATTAACCAAATTGCTGAGAAGAACCGATAAGGCGAACAATGTGGGGCATGTGTAGCAGTCGTAAAATGGTTTTCATAGGTGCACTGATAATATCTCAGTGCGTTTACAGACGGTTTGGATAAATTGGACAGAATTAAGGAGAGTCGGCTGGTGAAAATGGTATATATTTCGGAAGTATTAAAATGAAAAAGAGTAAGACCAAGCAACTGCTTTGAGTGCTTAGGGGGTAAGGTACGCTATAGGTGTATGAATGTGCCAAGTTGGTAAATTCAGGAGGCACACCTGATGGGGGAAATGGCCTGATGTTTAATGTTTACATACACAAACACACACACACACACACATATAATATATATATATATATATATATATATATATATATATATATATATACTATATATATATATATATATATATATATATATATATATATATATATATATATATATATAATGACTAATACAAAGTCTAGTCTAATTCAATATACTTGTTCTTAAATAGTATTTAAGCTGTTAGACCTGTGTGTCTAGATGAAATATATATATTTTTATATGCAGAACCTTATGCTCACTTTCATGAATACACAGTATTTTCAATGGCCCTAAATTCGTCTCACTGAATTGCGTATTATTTTAGATTCTGCCGTTGAAGGTGGAAACTCTTTATTAATTCCGCTCGTATTCGAAGCTTGGATATCAATAAATAAATAATATATATATATATTATATATATATATATATATATATATATATATATATATATATATATATATATATATATATATATATACTATGTCTCCAGCCTTAACAGAACACCATATAGTTTTCCCCAAATTCAGTCTCGTTGCAACTCGTTTCCATATTAATTATCCATCGAAAAATCTGTACCAATTTACTCTCAGCATGAAACCTTGCAGATACTGTACCCGTTCAAAATAAATGCCGGCGCCATACACCAGTCTGAACTTTGCTACTATCAACACACCATGGTCAACTGTGACATAGCAAGAGTGACGTCACTCACGGCAATAGACGGCAAGTGACGCTATACTTTGCGTGACGTTGTATATTTTATCTGTTTCAAGGTGGATGATCAAGAGATAACCGAAGGAATAAATAAAGACTCGCTAATTCAAATAAAAAGTACATCATAAAGATCACACAGAAAATATACCTGTCAGAGAATTAGAGTGAAATAAAAAAAACCTCACTGTTTCGTACAAGTACAGATTGTATGTATGTATTTAAGTATGTAGTTATGTACACACACATATGTGTGTGTATATAATTATATAAATGTAGATGTATATATACGTGTACACATACACGTATATATTATACACACACACATATATTGTATATATATATTTATATATACAGGTATACATAAATCTGTATGTGTGGAAACACATTAAGCTCGCACCGTACGTCTACATGTCAATAAAAATTTATAATCCTTTGTAGTGTCCTTTTCTATTTTTATCATATTCGAATTCCATGCACTTCTCTCCATTTCATGTGTTATTTCCATTTCAGCCAACCGCACTCCTATTTATTTATCAACTACAATATATTCACCGCTGCACTTCTAGTAATTCAATCAGCCTATATTCAATAAATTTTTTTTTTACTTAACAATAATATGACTAGCGTCAATATCTTTCATTGTTTTAATTAATATCGTTATTGCAGAAAGCGCACCTCTTAATCAAATAATTCACCGGAAATTTTTCACTGATATTATGAAGTAAAGGCGTATTTCTCTGGCACAAATCCGGGCGGTTCTTTGTGACAATTTACAACAAAGATTTCGCTTTATGGTAAAATACACTTGAAATTTCAAATTTCATCTGACGGCATACAATTGGGATTTTCCTCGCTGGTGACGTATCCCAAAGTCTTGTCCCTCAGGTGCCGTACACCACGGAGATCGAACTTTAAAAGCTTGGATCTTCAATTTCTCTCTCCACTGCCTTCCACCAAAGATTCCTCTCTAAGATAACACACGCCCGAGATTTCTATCTTTGATAACGCTGACCAGATATATTTCTCCCTGTAACAAATGAAAGACCCTTTCTGATAACAAACCAGAGATTTCTATCGTAACATATAAACTATAGCTTTCTCTCCCTGCTAATAGACAACAGAAATTTCACTCTTTAGTTATGTTTACGGGGGATGTATTTCTATCTATCTCTCTCTCTCTCTCTCTTTCTCTTGTAACATGCAGCTGTTTGTACAAACCAATATATTACGGGATAAAATGAAGTTTATAACTCTCCCCTTAATCATACTTCTAAAATAAAAGCCCTTTAATTTCACCAAACAATCTGAAATATCATCTTGAGCAAATTACACTAAAATGCAAACTTAAAAAAAAAAAAAAATGCGACTTAATGCAGCCAGATAATCTTAAACGCTCAACCATCATAAAAATTCCACCTAAAATTCAAGCATCTTAGAAGTGTCCAAGTTCTTTCACTACAAGTATCCCTCGTAAAAATGAAGCACCCACGCAGTATTTAGAAGTATTCCTTTCAGAAATATTTCACCCGTAAGGAGTTAAGGTTCTACCATTTCAAATATGCCATTAGTATTACAGCTCTCCCATTACAAATATTCCTTTGAAAAATTTTGCATTCCATTATTAAAATGCATCTTAAAAATTAACTAGATATGAAGTCTTCTATGGTCCTTCAATTACAAATATTCCTATTTCAATAATACCCGAGTAAACGGTAAAAGGTCCTTCGATTGTGAAAATTCCTCTTGGAAACGTTACACCCACGCAGTACTAATGTCATTCCATTGTAAATATTCTTTCTATGAATAAAGCTTCATAAATCTTCAGAGCTAAACTATACCAAAGCTCGAATTCCTTTCGCACACGTGATCCGTCCCCAAGCTTTTGAGAAGTAAGAATCTCGACACTGTCATCTTCACCGACTTCGAGGTGCGTCTTCGTCTCATCTTTCAGACTCCCGTCAACTTACACGAATGCAGTGTCTTATGAGAGAGAGAGAGAGAGAGAGAGAGAGAAGGTATCCACAGCCACATCAATTCAGAATTTTCCTCTCTTTGTCTTTTACTGAAACACGAAAAAGCAACAAATCTTCGCGCAAATTCAAAATGTACCCTGAGTCCAGGCAGGCTGAATTTAATACGGGTCATATTCTTAAAATCTCCATCCCAAATAAAAAAACGTGTTAAAAAATAAAATACTGCCAGACTGGAATTTCCCCAGATGCGTAACTGCACTCTCATTACAACCAGGGAGCACATTATGAAGAATGAAAGGTCAACGCCGCATGACCTTACATTTCCTGAGGTTTTGAGCTATCCAGATTCTTGGGAGTAAAATGAAAATAAAATCTCCATATTTAAGTTAACGATCTTGGCAGCTGTGAAAGAACTGATCTTAAAAGTCCTGTTTACATCTATTTACGATACATACAAAGACTGCCTTCATTTCGAATGACATTCTGTTGAGCAACCGTCATCAAAATAACTCTTATAGAAAACTAATACAAAAAAAAAATAATAATGGATTTCTAGCTCTTATTTTTTCTTACTACTATGTCAACAACACACTTGCCCACATGTTTGCTTTATAGTTTCCTCTTACTAACAGAATAGGATAAGGATATGTTCAACCCCTCTTAATTCATTACTAACGTAGAATAAAGTTCAAAGTGAATATCTGAGGAGCAAACGATGTATGAAACTTTCTTAAACTTCTTTCCAGTGAATATTAGTCAACAAAACCCTTTGACATCAGTAGAAAAAACAAAACTTGAAACTTTGTAAATAAAGTCAGCGCACTACAGAGCTCTAATGCCACCACAGTGCACATCAACGCTCTCCAGCCTCAACCACTCTTCGCGAAGGAGTGCAGTAGCTGGTCTCACTATTTACAACATTCCAGTGTTTATAGTAATAGCTATCATTCTTAAATGCAAAGCTGAAAAAATTTCAGCTGCACTTCCAGAGCAAAGTATGTACAGTTATGCTGAGTAAGTTAGTTAACTACCTGCGACTTCACCAAGCAAGCACTGACTAACATAATAACGATCCCAACATCAGTATTTACTAAATCGCAAAACATGTAAATCCATAACAAATCCACAAAATAAAACGCGTCGGCAAACAAATCTATGGTAAGAAACTAAATCACGTTCACGTAAAAGGTAAAATATTTTACTAAATGTTTGCCCTGTTTCTACAGATCCACAAACTAAGACCTCCATGAGACATCAAGCAGTGGACAAAGACGAAATTAAGAGACTCGTAAAACTAAAAGTTTATTACATCTCTGTATTCAAACACTCTAAAGACAGGAACTTCACAAAAACCACCAGTCCGCAAAACTATAAATCTGAATCTCAAGGAACCAAGAGCAAAAACTACATCGTTCAACGATTTGAAGGTAACGTCAATTTCCACTCAACATACATTTCTCTATCCATGACAAGGAAATTAGGCATGGATAAGTCAAGTAGCACATAACAAAAAGTGAAATTCTTGTGTGACAGCTGTTAAAAAAAACTGCTGTCAATATTAAGTGATGTGGAAAATACCATCACCCCATCCAACGCCATGTAACGCAAAGGGCTCTGAAATGCCACAACTGTCTACCCTGTGATTTATCATCCACATATCTCTACTCACTATTAGCCTCCTTTCTCAGTTCTCCTCCAAGTAGGTCTTCCAGCTTTTCTGAGGCCCACAGGACCCAGGCTGACCCTGTCATGCAATATCCCTCAAGGAGAGTCGTGTGTCATCTTACTTTCATATGCAAATTCAGTTTAACTGATTTGCCTTTCAGTAATTCACCAAAGCCCAACTGAACGGAACCTGTGCTGGATATCATTGCTCCTAAATGTATGAATGATTATACCACACTGGTCTGCTCTCCATTTAGTGTTGTTTCATCCCTTTGTGCATACTCTGTCCTCATTTTATTCTTACTAACCCCTCTAGCTATATGAAGCATTCTATTATGCAAGCTATATAAATCGTGTGTTTTGCGGATTAACCATCCTCAGTCAAATTTCTATTGTTACGCCAATCTAAACTTTTATTTCCGTTATAAAATCCATGAGAACGGCCTACAGCAAAGGTGAATTAGGTTAGCACCCCACTTTTAACTACAAATTCACTTGACAACAACCCATTAACATTGCCCTTGCATATATATACTTTGCTCATGTATAATTTTAATTAGCTCTGCACATCTAACGAGAATGCCATAGTGACACAAAACCTTGCAAAAAATATTGGTCTTTTGGACTGTCAAATACCTTGTCGTCGTAATCAACAAAAGCCATCAGTGTAGGGTTTCTTTAATGCCACACACTAATGCACAGTACATCCTGACAAAAAAAATCTGGTCTATGCAAATCCTGCCTGTTCTAAAACCTTGTTCAACTCAGCAACTTTATCAGTTTCTTCCTCTAGCCTATTGAAATTAATTAAGCATGCTGAACATTTTAAATACAAACCAATTTACATGTATGCATGTATAATTACTACATTGTCATGTCACCCTTCTTTGGTAGCTTTTCTATGACTTCCAATTTGCAATCATCAGGCCTTACTTCCTCATTCCATATTCTGCAAACTTCTAGTTAGTATAAGAGGTGTCACTTCAGTTTCAGGTAAAATTATTTCCACAGTGATTCCATTATAGCCTGGTGTTTTCCATTTCCTAACTTACTTTATTATTACTTCCAATTAAAAAAACGGTGAATTCATTCATAATTATATTTAGGTCCTCTTCAACTTCAAATTATTCCCTTATATCTCTTAATCATGACATAACACAAATGTTCTGGCCAGCGCTGTCTTTCTTCTTCTGGTGCTATACTGACCTACACCCCCATTTGACATGAATTTTCCTTTCTCTCTCTCTCTCTCTCTCTCTCTCTCTCTCTCTCTCTCTCTCTCTCTCTCTCTCTCTCTCTCTCTCTCTCTCTCTTTGAGTGCATGGTTTTGTCGGCATCAGTTACTGACCTTAATTTAACTTCTCTATCTAGACCTGAGTACTTAGCACTTGGCATTCTTCGTCTCCTCTATGAAATTCGTCTACTTTATTGTATCCTAGGTCTCATTTGCTACCCCAAATCTCAGTACGTTTTTTCACTAGACTGATATTTAGACCTGAATATCAAACCAGAGACAACAAATTTACTGAGGATGCAATGAAGAAGAAGAAAAAAAAAAAAGGCCTGGCAGAGACTGCACGCAAAAATAAGGTGTAATTTATTAGTTTAGCTGCCGCAAATAATTTGGCAACTAGAGATAATATTTTGAACAAAATGACCTCCACAAAATGGACAGATCACGCAACATTTAACTGACAGAGAACATGAGGCCTAAAGAATGTTACAAGATTCAGAGGAACAGTATTGGGCAATGATCACCAATTTGTCACTGCCCCACAGAGGCTGAAATTAAAAGAACCCAACTAACAGAGATGGCAGATTATCTGGTTTTAAATAATTTAACGCTTCTTGAAGATGAAAATCAAGAGACTTTTGCCACTGAATGTCGACACTGATAGTAAGAACTGGAAACCGTATCTGAGGAAGACCAGACAATCACTGAGGACTGGTTCAGCATCAGAAAGTAAAAAATACGGAACAACAACTTAAATAAAATTAAAAACTACTACCACGACAGTAGCAAGAATATCTAAGAAAGTTGCTTTTTTCCTATATGCGTAACAGCCACAATCTACGATTAACTAACATCAACAGCAAAGGGTTATGATTTCAGTTCATAAAGTCACTCACCTCTTACAGGGAACGGATAAAATGATATTATTTGTATTGGGAGACAATGAAAAGTAAACATCAATAAGGAATAAGCTGTAATTACTTTAGTGTTAGTTAGAGCGTATCCTGTGCTCATTTTATCAATGTACGAAGTAAAAAAGTGTTTACAAAAAATATGCAGCAGATGAATATGTATTCAAAAATTTTTATCAAGAATAACTCCACCAGCCCACAACTTTTTTTTTATAAACAAAATATTTATAACCAAAAATCAAATCCCCAAGTCGATGACCATTGTCACTGAGTAAATAAATCAGCCCAATGAAAAGTTGATCAAAAAAATTTCCATCCAACCTATCTGTTATTGAGATTTAATTTAAAACGGTAAAAATAAATTTAAATCGAGCGTTTAAACATAAGAATATTAATAAATGATAAATGTGCATTTTATCTGCTACAAAACTTGTGATATTATTTTAATAAAATATATAATTCGGAATCAAAGACAAACCGGTTACAACGATTTTAATTGTGTCGACACCTAATGATGCTATCTTGCCTTTTAATCGATCACATGACACCCAACCTCTCAGTCATTAACTCAAGAATTCTTCTGAATTATGAAACTACTATGACGAAATGCAATCCACTTAAATAAAAATAAAAAATGTAGGTATTTTAAGATTTGGGAGGGAATGCTTTCTCGCTTAATAGAAAACGTATCAACCTCTAATGATAGAAAACGTACCTATCAATTGAAGGCGGAGGCTTCGCTATATGTAGACTCAGTCACAAACGCGAAGATACTCTTCAGATTTCAGTGTATTAAATAACATATAAAATAATACGCCAAATATATGTATGCATTACTATCCCAAGAAACAATAGCTATTCAAATATAAAAGGCAACGGTACAATAAAGGTCCTCGTAAACTGAAAAGGGTCATTTTCTAAGAAACCTTCATAACTAGCAATCGGCCAAATTTCAAAAACGATATCTGGATGCATATAAACTACAGAATACTAAGTACATGAGGTTACTGAGTCACTTACTCCGTTTCATAAGTGGGAAAATTTACAGATGATTAGGCAAATATCATCATTTATTAGGCAAATATCATCATTTACCAGAATTATTCATCCCCTACAACTTGACTTACAAACCGCAATCTTGTTACGTTCATGTGAATTAAATTTTCCCTTAAGTTGATGCCACTGACCGTAATTCTAGGACTTGTTACATTTAACACAGTGCAATGTTACAGTTTTGCGTGAAATGTAATGAAGACCATCGATAAATTTTAAAATACACAGACGTCTTACTATAATCTTGGCTATCGCTTTCGTCCAACATAAGGTATCTACGCAAATTGTTTAATGTTCGCCTTTACAGAAATACTCCTTGTAGCTGACATAATGAAGTAAACTGGATCGTGTTTCAACAAGGTGTCGATAGATGTGATTCAAGATAGAGTATCAGGGGAAAAATGACAACAGCAAATGGTTAGCTGTGAAAGAATCAATAATGCAAAAAAGATAATCCAACGAAATAACGAACTTGCAGACACTGCAACTATCATAGTAATGGTTAAATATTGCGGCATTATATTTACTATAAAATCGCCATTTCTACCTAATAGCACGATCCTCTACACAAATTCCCATATATTCAAAGCATCATTGAATGCTGTGGTAAGAATAACTAAGAATATTGTAAAAGAGCAAAAATACCGGAGAGAGAGAGAGAGAGAGAGAGGGCTTGCAGTACTTACAACGAAGTTCAGATTCTCCATTTTGAAATCCGTGTGATGGCTTCCTTACCTGAAAGAAAGGAAAAGGGACAAATTAATTCAATGATTTTTAAAGAACATTAAAAAAAAATCTGTGGCTTCGTACTAACTAAAACAGGAGGAATGTGCGCCTGTGGACCGAACTTCGTATTTGTGCCAAGAAAAGATGGCCATAGTGTTGTTGACGAGAGAGAGAGAGAGAGAGAGAGAGAGAGAGAGAGAGAGAGAGAGTTCATGGATCAGATTCGTTCATTTTTTCATCAGTAATCATTAGAAAATCCTCCATGATCGTTTAATAGTCTCACTTAAACAAGGCGGTCCGCATTGATTCTAGTTTCTTCACTGCTTAAAAAATAAAATCCACCGCTTCTGCACTTTTCTCCATCTCTCTTTCTTCTCTAATGCTTCATCTTCTGACTTTAAAGTTTTTAACAAAAACTCTAATTGCTTTCCATTTATTTACTTACAAAGCTAATTTTTTTAAATTTTCTCTTTCCTTTACTTCATCATTCTCATTTTGATCATCATCTGTCCTTACGAATCGCTTCAATCCTTCCTTACTCCAATTTAGCCAAGCCCTTTTTCGTCTAAATTATTTTTGTAGTGTTCTTAAGGGGAACAGTTACTGGTACTTGGAAAAAAAAATCATAACGAACCCTTGTAATCTCAGGTTAGTGTTACGTAGGACGAAGACTCAATGAATCGATAAATATTGATGCGCATAATTCTAGAATTCTACTCAGTAGTTTTAATTAAATTATTTTTAATTAAATTAAACAGAAAATTACAGAGACTGGTCCTTGCGTATTTGTTTTGACATTACAAACACTCAGAAACCATGGTTTTGATATCACAAACTTCCAGACACCAAAACAGTCATCAAAAATCTTTAGGACCCTCGGGGTTGTACAGGCAAGGTCTGGAATCCAATGTGCCCGATGACTAGAATTTTATTTCCTTATATAATTATAGCTATAAACATACTATTCACTAAACAGCATGTTATCTAAATTATTATTACTTAAAAATTTGAGATTTTGTGTTTATGTGAATTTTTTAAGTCAGTCCTTTAGGGCTGATCGTATAAATAAAAAAAACCTTCAGAGCAAATGTATAATTTTTCATTTATACTTGAAAAAATTTAATTATTTCATTACTTATCTATTAACATACAAAGGAAAACCCTGGAAGGACCTTCACCTCCTGAGAGGGTTTCAATAAATTAAAAAAAGCAAATATTTTAACATCCTCTGAGAGCAATTAAGCCAAGTTTTAAAACGTATATGATCTGATAATAAAAAATACAAATTGCTGGAAAACAAGCAGCGATCACGACGCTCAAACTCAATGAACTTATTTTATCATAATATTCTTACAGAGTAATGTAAACATCCGCTAATGTGTGCACTGAAAAATAAAAAAAATAAATAAATAACAAATTAACCCGCATTACCGGCAGTTCCATTAATTCCAACAAGACCGAAAACTATATAAAAATCCTAATACGCTGTATAACTACAGGTGGTTACCCATTAAGCTGTACTTGGATCTTGTACACAATTTTTAGCACCGGGAGTCCTACGTCTCTATGAATAATTGTCCCTAATGGACTCCTACAGCTATTACCAAACCGGGAGACTGATTGACTGGAGAGAGAGAGAGAGAGAGAGAGGAAGAGAGAGAGAGAGAGAGAGAGAGAGAGAGAGAGAGAGAGAGAGAGAGAGAGAGAGAGAGAGATTAGCTTAGTAACAAATAGGATTCGAAAGTTACGACAGTCAGATGAATATACTTATACTACAGTATGCTAAAGTATTCTGAACACTGAACTGATGGAAAAAACTCGCTTTCATCAACTGTGATTGCAGGAAACAATGCAAGCTGCCTTACATGGAATTTTGAGAACAGCTGACGTTGCCTTTATATAGTTTTATAGAAAGTAACGCGTCTCATAAGTGAAAAGTCAAAACGAAAGAAAAACTATGCATGTACATATAAAGGCATCAGAAACTCAAATCTACATGATAGACACTTCCCTGAAAGGGTGCAGGATTTTATATATACAAGTCTCACTTCGGTCTCTTCATAAAAATGTATTTGGGTTATTAATTCTGTAATAATACAGCTCACAGATTCTCCCAATATGTTAGAATTTTGTGAAAATACAATTTCTAAACTTTTTGTAAACAACTTCACGACTCAGGACTTATCACAGTACAATGACAGGCTATGACGCGTCATAACGGTTTACGATTCCGAGCGAAAAAAATAAAAAAGGATGAAGTTTAAACCATAAGAGCAGATGATTTTGCTACATAATAAAGAATCTAGTCAGATTATAATTATGCAAAACCCAACCCGATACAAGCACTTTTCCATAGCCATCATATTTGAAATTTATTACAAAATCTTGCAACCGCTTGGTTCCTGATGATGGGATTTGTAATATTTTCATGACTACTTCAGAGGACCAGAAAAGATGGAGCTGAAACTCAAGCAATACTTCCACACAAATGAATTTGGAACAATTTTTTATGCCTTTTACAACCAACATGACAAAGATAAAAGTAATATAAGGGAACTTTCACAACACTAAAGGCATTAATCTTAAGAGCGTTTGGTTTGTTTGCATGTATAACTCACTGTTTCTTGGGCTACAAAGTGCACGAGAAAAGTTTACCCAAGGCAATGCAACGCATGAGTACCTGACTTTGTACGAACAAAAAGTTTCGAAAGTAAGGACTTACATAGTACATCAAATAACTCGTCAAACAACGGAACGATAGGGCATACATAGATAATTAAAGACCATTACTTGCTAAAATCGCTTTCCCGTCGGGTTACAAAAACAAACTGAACGGAACGCATCATTTAAGGGCGCCAAGGGTCCAGTCAAGATCCCCATCGTGATAGTGAGCTTAACATATTCAAATGTTCTCTGACATGTGCGTTACTCCTGCATTTGATTATTTGACTGATACATTTCAGTAAACTTGCGTCGCAATGACTGTGGTAATGGACGCCAGAAAATAATCTGGACCACAGGAAAGGAAACTCAAAATTTTTTTCATGAAACATTCACTTAATTCATATATCTTTTGCTAATACTTTCATACCCTTCATCCGGAAAATTATATGTAAAAACTATAAAAATTTATAAAAAAAAAAAATAAAAACTATGTAAGGTATTTATTTACCTTTAAGAAATTAGGCTCCTCGATAAAATTGGAAATTCCACCTGTCCATGCCTTTACGTAACTGGAAACACTTAGGAGATAATTTACTATCCATGTGATAGTAAATTTTCTCCCAACACTGAAAATGGAAACTAACACAAGTCTTTTACTATATCTGTAACTTATCAGCAATTTAAATCAGTAATACATACAGTTAGCCGCGCGGACTATCAAATTTCTGCTTTTGTTTCAACGACAAGAACTACTGTCTACCCATATTCATGTCATGATCATAAGATGAAAAGAATTTTCACTATATTACATTTCAGTAAACGATTTTATTGAGGCTTAAGATCAAGTTGACGTTATCTAAAACAAGTGAAAGATGCGCCGAAGTTTCTTCGGCGAAATCGAGTTTTCTGAACATCGTATAATCAAGGAAATCGAAAATGGATCTATCTTTTGGTGGTCTCGGTATAATGCTGTATGAGCCGCGGCCCATGAAATTTCAACCACGGGCCGGTAGCGGCATGTCCTATATCGTTGCTAGATGCACGGTTATGGCTAACTTTAACCTTAAAGATAAAAACTACCGAGGCTAGACGGCTGCAATTTGGTATGTTTGATACTGGAGGGTAGATGATCAACATGCCAATTTGCAGCCCTCTATCAGTAGTTCCCCAGATCTGGACGGAGACAGACAAAGCAGGCACAATAGTTTTCTTTTACAGAAAAATAAAACGACATTGTAGATCACAGCTGTTCTCATAAAAACAATTGAATAAATTTTGCTCTCTCTCTCTCTCGCTCTCAACCCACGCACATAAATACACAAAATGTAAGCATCAAAATGCATCTTGCAATCGATAACCAAAATTCCCCTGCTTCCTCTGTCCATAATAATACTGGTGATGGCCAGTAAATTCATGAGGAGACTTTCACTACTTTCCTAAAGCCATAAAATTATTCATACTACATAGCGCGTAGCACTCCTCCATGGAGCAAACAATATCCTTTTTACCTAGAGTCTCAGAGGTTATCTAGCAAAACAAATCTTAACACATACACGCAGCTATGCGTGCGTACGATTTTTTTTTTCTTAATTGGATCTTTCCTAGATAGTGGCCCCAAGGGTTTTCAGGGGTCGTTATCTAGGACTAATATTTCTTGGGGGTCATTATCTTTATGATATTTACAGTCTTTTGTTTATGTTTTTACGGTAATCCCCAACGGGCTTGTCCTAAACACGCCGCAAAGGTTGATACATGCCGGGTGAAAACCCTTGTGGGGTTCACTATCCAGGAAAGATCCAAAAAATTACCACATTTTTAAGCATCTTACGTCAAAAACCTGTTTCGTTTCAACGCAAAAGTCCCACAAGTGAGGCGGAAGAGATAACATTCACCTGATCTGCCTTAACCATTCGGTATTTACCAATCTTCCATGTAGCAACAAACAAAGTCACCAGGCCAGCGAAACTTACTGTGCATACTGGGAAATAATTTCAAAATCCTATGACTTGAAATCCTGTATAATTCATACTTCTATCACACTTGGCATTATTACTGTTTATAACCTTAAGTGTATAGGGTAATGAAAACGTCTATTTATCTGTCTATCTATCTATATGTATACATACATACATACATATATATGTGTGTGTGTATGTTTTCATTACCCTGTATTCTTAAGGTTGTAAACAGTAGGAATGCCCAAGTGTGATTGGTGACACCTATGCTCGTGTAGAAGTATGAATTATATAGGATTTTAAGTTATAGGATTTAAAATTACAGTATGCACATATATATATATATATATATATATATATATATATATATATATATATATACATATGTATGTATATATATATATATATATATATATATATATATATATATATATATATATATATATATATACAAGTATATATATATATATATATATATATATATATAATATATATATATATATATATATAATATATATATATATATATATATATATATAGAGAGAGAGAGAGAGAAGAGAGAGAGAGAGAGAGAGAGAGAGAGAGAGAGAGAGAGAGAGAGAGAGAGAGAGACAAACGTTTCAAAATGCCTCATAGTGAAGGCGAAAGATATTGTTCTCCGTCGTTTCAATTTCCTCGTGGTCGTATATTCAGTTAATATTTCATTTATATTCCCGTGATTTGTGTGTGTCTGTGTTTTCTGGCCGCACAAAAGGAAAAACCAAAATACCGGTTAATCCTAACATTGAGGAGAGTGAGTTCAAAGTGAGAACGTAAAGGTACTATTTCGAAATCAGGAATTACTCTAAGAAATACGCATTCAAACATGAGCATGCAATAAGCACATACCTTTTCCATTAAACTCGGAACTTCTGCAATAAGATGAAAAAGAAAACGTCTCTTACTTGACTCATCTAATTAATTACTTTCATTTCCCATGTCTATCACTGGACTATCTTAATGAACACTCCCCTGGAACCATCTGCATGACAACCCATTTAGCCATATAGTAATCTCATTATCTAAATGGCCCAATACAACTGTTTATCAAATGAGAAAAAGTGACCTTACCAGGCAGATCTCTCAGATACAAATAAACAAAAGCATATGGACTATTTGTTTTTGTCCCTCAGTTTTGTAAAAGAAATGCAAATTTTCCGAACAAAAACATTTGTCTATACACCTTAAAAAATCGTCTTACCACGGGCAAAAAAATTCCAACTCAGAGGGAGGGCCGACTGCATACTCGCAAACATTTCGTCGCACCAAACAAAGAACGGCCTAATCCTATCAGCAGAGGTAACTGTCCCCGCTTTCTCCGCTTGGCACGGCCCCCTTCAGCAACCTCCCGAGCATAAGATAAAATCCAGGTACCTACCAGAAGTCAAATAAGCGCACGTAAATGCCTTCAACAATGAATAAGAGGAATCATACATCAACAGCCGCATAAACCCTTTAAATCTACTGAACTAATTACAATGAACGCGTTATCTCCACCTTAAGTAGCAGTCGTTCCTCAGCACCAAACGAGTATCTCAAATACCTGGAGGCCAAGATAAGAAAGGATACGAGAGAAAAACTTGTATCAAGAGACGGGATGGCCAACTGAGCTTGAATAATTAATGCATCCAGACAATATTAGCTCCTGTTACTAGATACCCGGACGTGGACAGCAGCCGGCTATTTGCCACTTTCAACAAAGAGGATACATTTATTTCACGGTATGAAAAACTGCTGCATAATCTTAGACCGTATGACTCTTGGCTTATAACAATTTTTGATTTGATACTGGCACACTAAATATTATTCATCAATACTTTTATCGTCATTAGAAAAATAAGCTGAGTTGGGCAGAAAAACTAAACATGACGACTTAACGAGGAAATTGTTTTCCAAACGCCTTTCAACCGTCTATTGTTTGTTCATTTTATCGTTACGTCTTCATAATCATTTTTTTCGTATATTAAAGTAATGGACTGGTAAAACGTATTTGAAACAAATCTTATTTGAAGTCTCTCCAAGGATCGTTCCAGCTACTCAATCAGCGTTGCCTTCGTAATCAGTGACACGGACTGTTGATGGCGAAAGCTGCTCCCAGTCTCAACACGCGATGGCACATTCACTTGACGGCGTCTTCGGTAACTGTCCGTTATTTCCAAATCCAAATGTAATAAGTGCTGACAATTCACTCTCTACACAAAAAAGACTAATTAAAAATTAACCGAAAGGACTCCCTATCACTTTCCGTCTCACTCGTAAAGTTTCACTCTCTCTCTCTCTCTCTCTCTCTCTCTCTCTCTCTCTCTCTCTCTCTCTCTCTCTCACACAGACGAACACGCAATATATATACATACATATACTGTACGTATATATGTATATATATATATATATATATATATTATATATATATATAAATATATATACATTTATACAGTATATAAATATAAATACAGTATATATATAAATATACATATGTATATATACATATCTATAAATATAAATACATATATACACATATATATATGTAATATATACATATATATACATATATGTATGTATATATATACATATATATGTATATATATTTATATATATATATATATAGTATGTATATATATATATATGCATATATATATTTATATATACATATATATATATATATGTATATAAATATATATACATATATATAAATATATCTAAATGGAGCCTCGATGGCTCGGTTGGTAGAAGCAGCAACCTGAGACTTCATAGAAGTCGATGGCGAGGGTTCAATCCCGCAGCCGACCGGTCAGAGAGGTGGACACTTTGCTATCCGTGTACACCCCGGGATTACGTATGTAATCAACGGATATTTTGCTGAAAGCAAATGGGTGTTTAGATAATACACACATAAACAAAGCCACTCCAACACCTTCTAAAACTTAAAAGAATCACACGTCTCGAACTGTCAACCTACTCGCCCAGTTCTCCTCGCTTGGGAGAAAGCGATGTACACAAACCGGGGTCTAAGCGATGTCAGGCAGGGCAGCCGATCGAGGCTACGGCCACCCCACCGCCAAATCCAAGTCCTTCAAAAGGCATCGTGCTTACCCCATATAATAATGGGAAAAAATGCACGTTAAAAACGAAAAAAAAATATAAATATATCTAAATATATATATACTTACATATATATATATATATATATATATATATATTATATATATACAATATATATACATATATAAACAAATATTAAGCCACAAACATCGTTTAATTAATATCCAATTCGCGCTACTTCGGGAATATCACCGAAGGGGAATTATAAGCGATAAATGGGTTGGTATCTAAGTGACTCGAACACCAGACAGTTTTAAAGTTTAAAGTTTTGTATACAAAATGTCATGGCGATGTGATAAAAATCATATATATACATATATATATATATATATATATATATATATATATATATATATATATATATATATACTGTATATATGTATATATATATATATTATATATATAATATATATACATATACATACTAGTTGACCAACCAGGCACTGCCCGGGAAAAAATCTTAATGACAACTGATAACCTCTCTCTCTCTCTCTCTCTCTCTCTCTCTCTCTCTCTCTCTCTCTCTCACTGTTTCCCCTCTTTCTCCTCCCTAACACCCCTTTATGCTCTCTCTCACTTATTGTCCCCTCTCAGTCTCTTTCTCTCTCTCTCTCTTCTCCCTTTCCTGTTAAGATAGTTGCTTCAATTACACTGCCCAACATTTATGACATTTTTATATTTCACCCTTCTCACCCACCCCCCCCATTCCTATCGGGGCTGAAATTGAAAGGGCATCAGGAGTGTCACTCACTATTCATCTCGGCGACCTCAAAATCTATGGATTAGACACTAATATCTGTCATTTTTTACATTTTATTTTTCACCCCTTCTCACCCCATCTTCCTTTTGAGGCTGAACTTGGACTTAAAATGGCATTGGGAGTGTCACTATTCATCTCAGCAACCTCGAAAACTATGGATTAAACACTAATTTCTGTGATTTTTGGTTATTTTTACATGTCACCCCCCATCCCCTTTGGTGCCAGTGATGTCTCCCCGCCCCCCAACAATGGTATTCCTTTCCAAATAGTAAGTCATATGTATGCCGAAATGAGGTATAATCAACCCGTAGAGTTTATTTAGTTATTAAATCTAAGGCCAGAACCAGCCCCGTTCCAAGGAAGCCCTTCCCACTCCCATTCAATTTGGTGCCCTTTGTGTATACCAACTTTGGTTGAAATTGCTTAATGCATTTCAGAGTTATGCTGAAACATACACACATACATACATCCATTATTATATTTACATACACACACACATATAATATACATATATATATATATATATATATATATATATATATATATATATATATATATATATATATATATATATATAAAACAAATTAGACCAAACGGCAGCAGTAAAGGTATCATGACTTATTAAAACAGTAATTGGGAATGGCTAGAATAATAAAACCAAATTATGAAAAATAATCTGCAAAGCCAGAGATCTAACAATTATTCACTAAGAACATGTCTGTCTCTCCAGGAGTCCTCTTATTTAGAATTCTCCAACGTAGATCGTTTGTTCAGAATACATCATTAATCATTTGAGCACAAAGCGAGATCAAGTTTTTCTTCTCAATGACACCAACATGCAATGTGACAGGCGTGTCATTTTCGCTCTGAGTCGACTCAGACTACTGTAACTGCCTTTTCTGACTTAGGCCCTAAAATAGGAGCTGGATAAGTTTCAAAATAATATCAATGTACTTGGAGTGTACCCTAATTATCTACCGTGCAAGTTATCTGGAAATTTTGTCTTTAGCAGTGTGAACAAACGAACTCAAAATACGTCTGATTCTTTTAACAGAATAGAGCTTGAGCGAAAATTAGACATTTCTATAACATGCTAAGTTTACTTTGATTTATCCAAACCTTTAGCGTGTTTTTTTTTTTTTGTATATACACTTGAATCTATACCTTTAGACCAAATGGATTTGCATAGACATAAAAAATAAGTAGGTCTTTTAGGGACACTTTAGCCAAGATGTGCAAATTACCTTACTAAATCTTTTTTTAAAACTTGAATCTATACCTTTAGACAAAATGGAATATGACAAAAAAGGGGGTGGGGGGCCGCGCCGTGAGAAATATACCAACATCAGAAAGAATCTTAAAAAAGAATAGTAACCGCTAAAAATGAAGATTACATAGAAAGGAAAGATACGGCTTCTGGTTGAATTGTGACATAGCAGTGTCTCAGGAAATAGAGGATGCTAATGCTTCACAACTCCAGTACTGGAACTAATGATAATGATAAGTGTCCCCAATAAAAGGTGAAAACAGGTTTGTATTACATTTCTATGAATTTCACCTTTGGCGTCCCCCCCCCCTTAAAAGAGGGTGGGTGGCGTCGGGATGTTTTACCCTGACGGTTTTCATATTTCTGAGATGCCATGTTCCTGGATATTCAAGGGACCTAAGAGCCCCCTTCCTTGGAAAGCCCAAATACAGCACCTTTACAAGAGGGCTGTCAAAAACTTGCTTACACAAGCAAATAGGAAATAAGCCTTATATGACTAAACACCCTAACCATTTATATAACTATCAGATACAAAAAAAAAAATGTTTGGTAAAGTCGACAATTAGGTCATCAGATTCAGAAGGATTTCTCATCTTATTTCAGTTGGTCGTAATGCCATGACACCAAACAATAATTACCAAAGAAAAACAAGCAATCTATATTAAGGGTGCATTCTACCAAATTCATGCAAAATATTACTTACTATTATTAGCATATTCAGCAGCACTGATATCAATCATACCACTGGTTATAGCACAACAAACCTTATTATGGAATCCGAACCATAAGGCAACGAACTTGCACTGTAACCTTCCACAAAACTGAATATCTCCCACGTAAAAAAAAGGGTTTTCAATAAACATAGTCATTTAAAATTCATACTAAATAGCAAAAATCAGATGCAACGAATACACAAAATTTTCCGTAAAAAAAAAAGTAATAAACATAGTCATTTAAAATTATATAACAAACAAAACAGCGCATGTGTGCATAACAAAAAATTAATTAAACAAACAAAGGAAAGTGTAGTGGTGTGCCTTTCTGTAAGAAAACTCGAAATGAAGGCTTCCAAACATCGGGTATCTCTCTCTCTCTCTCTCTCTCTCTCTCTCTCTCTCTCTCTCTCTCTCTCTCTCTCTCTCACCACACACACACACACACAGTTAGGCTATGGTTTTCCTTATAGGCAAATGAAACTAAAAGTATATAAGAATAATATCAAAACATCTCTCAAAAACACACGTACCCATAACAAAACCTATCCCTAACAGAAAAATTCAGAAATCTCTAATAGCACCTTGCCGCAAAATTGATTTGATTAGTGAATTATATCTGGTTATAAACTTCAACAAGAAAGACAAAATGGAGTGGCAAATTTTTATTATTATTATTATTATTATTATTATTATTATTATTATTATTATTATGTTTTGTGCCATATGCTGTAAATGGCATTGACTCGACTATGAATCTTCGTAGAACTAAAAAACACATTTTGCAAAAAAAAAAAAGAGATTAAATGAAGAAAAAAGTAAAAACACACCCAATCATTTTCGTGTTATCATATAAATGGAGCTGGCAAACAAAAACATGTACCGAATTCTATAGCCACAGAGATGAAAAAAAAAAAAAAATATATATATATATATATATATATATATATATATATATATATATATATATATATATATATATATATATATATATATATATATATATATATATAAGATCAGAGCATAAAAAGAATGGGAAAAAGAAAGAAGGAACAAGTATGGCTGGCTTTCCCCCTTTTTCTACAAATAGTTTTCTGATCCGGAATTCCCCCTTCCACACATGCTACCCTCGTTCCTTTACCACCGTATGGGCACGGTCAGTAGGTTAATGGTGAAATGGTGAACAGTGTCTTCATATTTCTTTTCCATTCCTTTCCTTTGCCTCGCCTCGCCTCGCCTCTCCCTTTGCCTCCCCTCCCCCTCCCTCTCCCCCTCCTCCGCTCTCTCTCTCTCGTCCTATCACACCTACGTTCTTGACATTTAATGTTCTGCTCAATTTGGACAATCTACTGATAACTGGATCCTCCAAACGGCGACAGAAAAAAAAAAGTATTCTTTGCATATGATTAAACCGGAACCGAATATGAGATCACCGTTACAAGTTCAGAACAAACAAACAAAAAACAAGAGTGTCGGGAAATGGATATGCGACGTACAAGATAACAGATAAAATTATGAGAGAGAGAGAGAGAGAGAGAGAGAGAGAGAGAGAGAGAGAGAGAGAGAGTACAAAATAGAGAACAAGCAAAATCAGAGTGCAAGGCCAGAGAGAGCACAGAAACTATAGAGAGAGAGAGAGAGAGAGAGAGAGAGAGAGAGAGAGAGAATTTTCTTCTTATCAAATAAGGAGGGAGTTATTCAGGCATCTTTACAGGCGAAAAATGCGGGCAAAATAGGTGAGACAAGCATGAAAAACACATAAAACTAAAAGATAGGGAAAAAGAGAGAGGGAGAGATGCGCTGGTATTCGTCTTATCAAAAAAGGAAGAAGATACTCTTGACATCCAAAACACTGTAAATGGACTTCGTTGTCGACCGGTTGTTCATTAATTAAGTGAAATTTCAGGGGACTCGTATAATGCCTGTTTAGACTAAGGCATTTCTGTCTCGATCACGTCAATGCCCGATAAGGGTTTACGGGATATCAGGACGCATGAAAAGACCGAACTTGCATGAGAGCCAAACTGATCATTTTCGAAAATTTCCGATTCCTTAGAGATTCAACTTCGCTCGTACTTTTTTTTTTTTTTTTACAAAGCCTCTATAGCAGGTTAGTGTGAAAGCCGACGGTGTTAGCTGCTTCAGTTAAATGTAATTTAAACTGATCATAAATTTTGCATCTTTTAATCATTCCCACATTAGTATCTAAGACCATTACGTTGACGTTCCAAAATTAGAAATTCTGATAAGAAGAATGTCATTCTTATCTCTAAATAAGAATGACATTCTTATTTCCTTGCAACTAGAGCCCATCAGAAAACTGAAATCGCCAGTATATGGTGTTAAAACAAATCGGTAGCTGCTGTTGAAAACTAGAGAGAAAATAACATCTATTAAAATAAGACGACGCATTCCAGATTCATTTGGTAAACAAATCAGATTTGCAAACTTAACAATGAATGCTAATGACCACCATATTGACCTGACCATCGTTCATCCCAAGTTTAAAATGAACTTATGATGTCGACAACAGGGGCACACTCCAGAAGTTGAGTGAACAGCTGGAAGTGATGGCAACAACCTGGGAAGCTGCTAATGTTGCTGCTTCATTTCGTTGGGAAGCTGCTCATGATGGTGCTTCATTTCGTTGGGAAGCTGCTAATGTTGCTGCTTCATTTCGTTGGAAGCCGCTAATGTTGCTGCTTCATTTAGTTGGGAAGCTGCTAATGTTGGTGCTTCATTTCGTTGGGAAGCTGTTAATGTTGGTGCTTCATTTCGTTGGGAAGCTGCTAATGTTGGTGCTTCATTTCGTTGGGAAGCTGCTAAAGTTGGTGCTTCATTTCGTTGGGAAGCTGCTAATGTTGCTGCTTCATTT
Organism: Macrobrachium rosenbergii; assembly: GCF_040412425.1. NCBI lineage: Eukaryota > Metazoa > Arthropoda > Malacostraca > Decapoda > Palaemonidae > Macrobrachium > Macrobrachium rosenbergii. The sequence goes on along the minus strand of NC_089792.1, from coordinate 31,992,072 downwards.
CGTTGGAAGCTGCTAATGTTGGTGCTTCATTTCGTTGGAAGCCGCTAATGTTGGTGCTTCATTTCGTTGGGAAGCTGCTAATGTTGGTGCTTCATTTCGTTGGGAAGCTGCTAATGTTGGTGCTTCATTTCGTTGGGAAGCTGCTAATGTTGGTGCTTCATTTCGTTGGGAAGCTGTTAATGTTGGTGCTTCATTTCGTTGGGAAGCTGTTAATGTTGCTGCTTCATTTCGTTGGAAGCAGCTAATGTTGGTGCTTCATTTCGTTGGGAAGCTGCTAATGTTGCTGCTTCATTTCGCTGGGAAGCTGCTCATGATGGTGCTTCATTTCGTTGGGAAGCTGCTAATGTTGGTGCTTCATTTCGTTGGAAGCCGCTAATGTTGCTGCTTCATTTAGTTGGGAAGCTGCTAATGTTGGTGCTTCATTTCGTTGGGAAAGCTGCTAATGTTGGTGCTTCATTTGTTGGGAAGCTGCTCATGATGGTGCTCCATTTCGACCAGCAAGCTGCTAATGTTGGTGCTTCATTTCGTTATAATGTTGGTGCTTCAAAAGCCGCTAATGTTGGTGCTTCATTTCGTTGGGAAGCTGCTAATGTTGCTGCTTCATTTCGTTAGGAAGCTTCTAATGTTGGTGCTTCATTTCGTTGGGAAGCTGCTAATGTTGGTGCTTCATTTCGGGAAAGCTGTTAATTTGCTGCTTCATTTCGTTGGAAGCAGCTAATGTTGGTGCTTTATTTCGTTGGGAAGCTGCTTCATTTCGTTAAAATTTAATGTTGCTGCTTCATTTCGTTGGGAAGCCGCTAATGTTGGTGCTTCAAAGCTAATGTTCACTTCATTTCGTTGGAAGCCGCTAATGTTTTGCTTCATTTCGTTGGGAAGCTGCTAATGTTGGTGCTTCATTTCGTTGGAAAGCTGCTAATGTTGGTGCTTCATTTCGTTTGGAAGCTGTTAATGTTGGTGCTTCAAAAATGTTGGTGCTTCATAAACAACCCAAGGAAGCCGCTAATGTTGGTGCTTCATTTAAGCCGCTAATGTTGCTGCTTCATTTCGTTAAGCTGCTAATGTTGGTGCTTCATTTCGTTGGGAAGCTGCTTCATTTCGTTGGAAGCCGCTAATGTTGCTGCTTCATTTCGTTGGGAAGCCGCTAATGTTGGTGCTTCATTTCGTTGGAAGCCGCTAATGTTGGTGCTTCATTTCGAAATGAAAATGTTGCTGCTTCATTTAAAGCTGCTAATGTTGGTGCTTCATTTCGTTCAAAGCTGTTAAGTTGCTTTCATTTCAGAAGAAATGTTGGTGCTTCAACAAGCCGCTAATGTTGGTGCTTCATTTCGTTGGAAGCCGCTAATGTTGCTGCTTCATTTCGTTGGGAAGCTGCTAATGTTGGTGCTTCATTTCGTTGGGAAGCTGCTAATGTTGCTGCTTCATTTCGTTGGGAAGCTGTTAATGTTGGTGCTTCATTTCGTTGGAAGCTGCTAATGTTGGTGCTTCATTTCGTTGGAAGCTGCTAATGTTGCTGCTTCATTTCGTTACGAAACACAATCTCCGAAGGTCACGGTATTGATGAAAACTTCCATGGCGCGACCAGCACTCTAAGAGTTATAAATAAAAGACGGTATTCGTTTTAGTTTAGCAACACCTTGGTGATATATAAGGAGCCTGACATTTTGATCGTTATTCACTCAAAATAATACTCAAGCGCTGTGAGGTTTACTGAAGAGGAATACCAAATGTTAATGTGTTCGAGATTTGAGATTTCTTTGAGTTTTATTTTAACGCAAATCGCTTATTCTGCTTGTTAATATTGAGTTTAGCCATGATAGAAAATATGGTTACACCAATAAATTGAACAAGAAAGATAAGTACACACCGGCGCAGGTAAACATATATGTATGTAAATATGTATATACACATGTATACATGTGTATATATATATATATTTATATTTACGCATATATGTGTGTGTGTATATATATATATATATATATATATATATATATATATATATATATATATATATATATATATTATTTCCCATATTAATACTTCAAAATTTGATGCAATCATCCACGTATGCAAGACTCATTTCACTACAAAACCTCCAAACACGCACAAACTGGATTTATAGCAGCTCGTTATCAGTTTCTTTTGAACTAGGCTGACATACGCCGTTTTACAGCAACTCTAAAACTACGGCAAAACTGAAAACTTGCAATTGTTTATTCTTGAAGAAAGTGATTTCAGTGTATATCATTTAGGAAAGTTTGTTTACGTAAAAAAAAATGTCACAAAATGACTGAGAATCCCGGCTATTCTGATTAATATTCACAAATCCCCACTAAATTCTCTCCCCATCCCTCCCCCTCTCTCTCTCTCTCTCTCTCTCTCTCTCTCTCTCCAAGAGACAGCCAACGACAAGAATATTTGTGGTTGCATTCAGGACCCATATTTGAGGCTTAACGCATGATTGAGCGCACTTCAAAAATGTCATTCCAACATTCAAGAGGTCAAAAAGAGGAGTGATGACATGTACAAGACATGAAATACCGAGAATGCTTCGCAGGTCGAATATTCATATGTCAGGGTTCTTGCACCTTTGATCCCACTTCGCTTTGCAATATTTTTTTTCTTTTATTTCTTCCTTTCTTATCCATCTCTTTCAGTGAAAGTCAGGTGCTCGGATTATACATCGATAAGTTCTGGTAGCTTTTCCCTCTCTCTCATTGTTGCAAGTGAAAGAATTTATATATATATATATATATATATATATATATATATATATATATCTATATATAAATATCTATTATATAATATATATATATACATATATATATATATATATATATATATAATATATGTAAACTGTAACAGCCACAATATAAAATATATATATATATATATATATATATATATATATATATATATATATATATATATATATATATATATATATATATATATTTATAATAATATATATACACATGCATATATGTATATATATACAGTATATATATATATATATATATATATATATATATATATATATATATATATATATATATATATATATATATATATATATATATATATATATATATATATATATATATATATATATATATATATATATATATATATATATGCACATATGTATGCAGAGAGAGAGAGAGAGAGAGAGAGAGAGAGAGAGAGAGAGAGAGAGAGAGAGGAACTGCCAATAAGAATTAAATCAGAACAGCGTTGCATATGAAGCAATAGGTTTCATGTCAGAAACAAGTTTCAAAATGAAAACCATTAATTTTCAAAAAGTCATTGAAATCTGATATCCCAAGCTACCAAAATTTGGTCCCAATGTGATACTTATGTAACTACAAGGGTATTTAATGAAAGCAGGCCTTATTTACGTTTACATTGATTAAACCCATTATTCACAACTTTATTTTGTTTAATATAAAATGACTCACCATTTTCAATCAAGGATAAATACAATTCCCATCAAAGAAAATAGTGCATCTAAATGAAAAAAATATATATATATATAATATATATATATATATATATATATATATATATATATATATATATATATATATATATTCATATATACGACCACTAATATATACATTAATAACTCCCGGCCTCATGCAACTGGTTGTCCATTGTGTCAGTTCAAACATAAAACCGTGAACAGTTGGCCCCATTCAAGAACACTTGCGCTGATTTCAGCAAAGACACTTATATCCAGCATCATACAAAGCAATGTGCAACCTGAATATGAAATACAACAGAAAGAAGCGAAAAATGCGCCGAAGAAACTTCGGCGAAATCGAGTTTTCTGTACAGCGTATAATGTTGTATGAAACTCTCAGCCACGACCCATGAAACTCAAACACGGTCTGGTGGTGGCCATTTGTTGTTGGTACCTATGGCGATGCCAGAAGTACGATCATGGCTAAATTTAACCTTAAATAAAATAAAAACTACTGAGGCTAGAGGGCTGCAGTTTGGTATGTTTGATGATTGGAGGGTGGATGAACAACATAACAATTTGCAGCCCTCTAGCCTCAGTAGTTTTTAACTTAAGATCTGAGGGCGGACGGACAAACAAAGCCGGCACAAGAGATTTCTTTTACGGAAAACTAAAAAAAGAAATTCACTGAACGAGAGTCCTTTAGAAATCACACTTCCCATTATGCCCTTAGGCAAGAGTCAGTGACACCAACTTTACGGGCAAGATGACAAACAAGAATACTTGCCTGACAAGTACCTTTGATTTCCACTGCAAGCTACAAAACAAGTGATTTTTCAGTACAGTCTACCAAATAATCTTGACAGGAAAGAAGGATGAGACAAGCCAGGGTTTTCAACGCCTCGCCCCGCTTGGTTTAACCATTCGCTATCTATTTTGATGACCGTTGCCATTTATTACAAACTATGAGAACGAGACAGTTCGGTTTGGACAAAGAACAAATAAAATAATACTTAAAAATATATATCAAAGTTTATACCTAAAACATTACCATTTCGGTGCACGCTACCCCGTCTAAAGTGCGGATACAAAAATGCTTGTATCCCGAACTGAATAAGTAATGAAGTGCTCAGATACTGTACTGGATCTGGGATTAATCATCAGTCCTTAAACATGTGGTTTTCACAGATTTTTTCTTGCTGAATCACTTAATGAGAACTTTATTCTCTTTTACGGAGTGCATACAAAGAAAATTATTAATTCACAAAAAATATAGCATGTAAATCCAACTCAGTCGACTAACATCCAGGATCTTAACTCACTACTCTGGTCAAAACAGAGATGCCACGAGCTCATCGCTCCGCTCTCGCCTAAGATTCGAATTTGGTCTTGTTTTTCTCCCCGGCGAGATGAGCTTTGTGCCACAAACGTCGCGCACAAAGTAGACATACAGATGCCTTGCAATTATATACATGCTTGCTCACATAAACACGTCGTTTTCCCTAACAAGGTGACTCTATGAAAATAAGGAACAGCGGTCAATACCACTCTCATAAATTAATTGAGGAAATTAAACAAACACGCGCGCGCAAGCGCACAAACATTTATATGTGTATAGACATTTTCTCATATGAATACACGTGCATGCCTATAGAAATGATAATATATGAGAATCAATAAAAATTTTAAAACAAAACTAAGTAAATGTTGGCCAAATATAAATACTTCAGGATACTCAAGCCTCTGGATCAACTCTAACAATCAATTTGCCCCAAGCTGTACTTCGGGACGATTATTACCTGATATTTCAAAGGGTCAAACGCAGCCTCTGCTTTGTAGAGTTTATTTCCCCGCTAACAGTTAATTGTTTTACTTTGCTTCTTTTAAAACATGTCAATAACATACTATAATTGTCCCAGTCATTCGTGACCCATTCTGACTGCGTCAGTTAATAATACCCTTTCATCACCAGAAACTTCTAAAATACTTTAATAAAAGTATTTTTTCCGATTGTTAATATGGTTTCCACACGCCATCTGTCATTGATGCCCGTTTATCGCCAAGGCTTGCGACAGACTTAAACGTATATCGGAAAGAGCAGAAAAGCTACAATCAAAAACTAACCAGGTTAAGGGTTATCCTACTTACGGAAAATTTTTGTTAAACCTCTTCATATTTCTTGGTGTTGACCGTGCAATATATCCCATTTCATTTGACATCCTGAAAGGATCTGTTCTTTCGCATACGGTTTTCCTCCCCTTTACCAATGGTATCCTTCAAAACACCTCTTTCCTTATTAAGACTTTTGGCAGCCTTTCATTCTCCCGTCTTCTCCCAACTGCTTACATAACCATGACGCGCGAACTTCAAACAAATTCGCTCTTCCTACAAGTCTCAACCTTGATCAGAAAGTATCTGAAGAGAGATCTAATAAATACTAAAGACATAGTTTCTGCCTGATTCTCTGTCTACTTTCTCCAATTCTTTCGTTTGATAAAGCAATTCGCTTATTCCTTCTGTCAACAGTCTGGATGTTTGAATGACTGGCTTGGAGCGATCGCATATTTCAAATCGTTGCGTCTCCAACTGAACTATTACGAGAGCTGAAAGTCAGCTCAGTGGTCTGGTTAAACTAGTTTCATAATATAATAATAATAATACGATTTGTTTCGATGACCGAGCTTTTTCCTTTCTGGTGGGAACACTCTTCCTGTATTTATTGGTTTTTTGTTGATATTTGAAACTCAGGTTGCAAAGCCAAGCGCTGAGGCAATTTCCCCCATTCAGCGCTTAAGACTGGGGAAGAGGGAGCTGCAGTGTTGAGCAGCGAGTGACATCCAGAAAATAAAGGAAATGAAGTACAAGGATCTAAAGGTGGAATTGGGGAAAAAAAACTTACAGTACTAAGAAGTAACAGTCAATGGTTAAAGAGCAAGACTGGAGAAAGGAACATGGAACAGAGGTCAAGTAAAAGGTTAAAAAGCAGGCGTAGCTAGGGACACTGAAAACACCCTTCACAGTGCACCTACACTGACGGCACTACCATCCTGCGCAGTCATATTTACTGTTAATGCCCTTTTGGTCTCGCTTCCCGACATTACTGAATCTAAGGTGAATTTGATTTTGCTGCTCTTGCCTCTTTTCTGGACGCTCACCCCACCTACTTTAGAACGCCGTGGTTTTCAAATAAATTCTGAAAAAAAAAATCAACAAAAAACAGTCATTTGATGGTTTTACATCACACAGCCAACAACAGGAACTCCACGAATGACGATACTCTAAAATAACATGGAATTTCCAAGTACATGCTTAATGGATGGGCAAACCAACTAACTTCCTCGTTCTCCAGGCATCTAGGAAACGCTATCTTAAAGAGAACAAAGTAAATGAAACCAGCGAAATAAATATCTTGGTCTCCCCTCCAATGTCTATTTCTGGATCTCACATAAAGACGCCAATTAAATATTTACGCTGGACCGACCTTCTGCGAAGAGAATTTCAGGGACGATCCATTTTCCCTTTTAGTGTACCTCCGGCCAAGTTGGTTAATAAAAAATGAACTATCGTTTAGGAAGAGAAACACGTAGATTCCATTTACCCTGAAGTTAAAAATCTAAATATGTCGTTGTCCTACTAAATATGCATACATATAACCACATTATATGCCAATTCTCTTATTCATATTTTTACTTCCTTACATTTAAAAAATTTATATATATATAATATATACTGTATATATAATATTAATATATATATATATATATATATATATATATATATATATATATATATATTTTTTTTTTTTTTTTTTTTTTTTTTTTTTTTTTTTTTAAATAAATGTAAGTGAAGTACGAAAAGATGAATAAGAAATATCACATTTAATGAGCACATCTACAGAAGGTGAGACGTAACAAGAAAATAAAAGTAGTTGAGTAACTCATGAATATATGGAGACCTGCACTGAGGGCCAGATAGTGGAACAGAACATTGTTTTCCGAGACCAACCATCACCTCTGCTCACCATATCTTGACCTTGTCACAAACAGGTAATAATAGCAGGACATAAAGAGAGTAAGTGAAGGCAAAAACATGGAAAGTGAAAAACTACATTAATTATGCACACACACATTATATATATATATATATATATATATATATATATATATATATATATATATATATATATATATACATATATATATATAGTCCGTGACCTTGTTCATCGAACTCAGAACACTATCTGAATTTCATATATTCATCATTGATATACAAAAGCAGTCAACGCTGAATCTTTTAATGCATGATTTCACATGATTTCATAACTTAAGCAATTGAATTCATTATGTCGAGAAAGTTACATACTAGTGGGATTGTCTGGATGCACATGAGCAAACATTTTTAGTTCTCAAGTCCTCAATAAGCAATAATTTTATTACTTTTTCTTCTAGCTAGACAACGAGTGTTAGATGTCACAGCCGTCATAACGTTTTACGCTACGGGCTACCCATCATGATTTTTCTGCTATCCATCTCCAAATCTGTCTTCTCCTACCGAGGTGTAGTCCATTTCTGACCCACTAAGTTTTTAAAACAGTTTCTCAGATGAAGTCGCATCTTATCCAAACGAGCGTTTCAGCTGGTAACTCTTTAATACACTCCTTAGAACGAACTCCATCCCACACGTAATTCTTATTTCAGTTGGTCACAATCGTGTAACACTCAGATTTTCTCAAAAACTTACGATACATCCGGAATCTTAAAAAACCTCCCTGTGGTCACAGGTAAGCAAATACAAAGGCACTAATGTGTACATACCACAACAACCCAACACGCGCGGAAATTAATGAAAAGTACTGAAATACAGAGTAATTATGTATTTTCAAGTAAAAGTAAATTCTAAAGTTAGACACGCCTCAAATACATGGAAACACCAGACTCTACCTGGACATAAAAGTCACCATCATTCGATTTCTGATGCAACTGCTGTTGCAGCCGGGCTGTCCTTACATTGCCAGTTCCGAAAACATCGGATTCAAGAAAGGAAGTACAAGGGAAGGTGCGAAAATCCTGAATACTGTAATGAGGGACGGCCAAAAAGAGTACATGAACTAGTCGTCTATTCTATGTCCCTATTAAGAAGATTTGTTCATAACTAGATAAGTCATTAGTTAGAAATCATTAAAAATTGGACTTTTTCTGGTAGGGAATGACATCAATTTATTTTACACATTATACCCGCATTGATACAGTCTTATGCTAATCACATATTTGTGTGTGTATGTGTGTATATGTATGTGTATATATATATATGCATGTATAACTGAACTTTTCTTGATTTTGATTTTATATTTATATATATATATATATATATATATATATATATATATATATATATATATATATACAGTCTAAACTATCTTATAACTAGTGTTAAAGATAAATCAAATAACACTACGCAAATTAACCTATAACAAAGCACATCTACTTGTAATATTGTCTTTTTCACAATAATTTTTCAGAATATTTTTCTTGTAACCATGTTTTCAAAGTTTTCTCCAATAAAACACCGGTCATCAGTGCAAAGTGGCTAAATCGACCAATCTGTGAAGTAAATCGCACACATAAAAGGGCCACTTAACATTCTGAAAACTAAAATCCTTATTTTACACATAATGTGACAATTTTTATCTATTACTTCAATATCTAAAATTTATTTGAAACATGATTTATTATCTCTAAGTACTTTCTCTTTTGGGTATATATTACTTTTTCTGTCCCAGTCTGAGCACCGCTCTCGGGAAGAAACAGGATATCATCAGTATACCTAAAGTCTTACTAAATTTATTTTGCTCATTTTTCTCGGGTGTTGTTCTGTAGAAAACAATTCACAATAAAGTAAATCACGTTAGCAAACTCTAGGTCAGGGTCAGTACCCATACTAATACTAATATTCCACTTGAGACCTACACCATTACATTTGAAATCAAGTGTTATCAATTAAAAACTGGATACAGTTTTATTAAATTAAAGATTACTACTTCCAAAAAATGCAGACTTCTTTAGATTAATAAATTTCTTTCTAGAATTTTCAAAGCAGTTATCATTAGCTTGATAAATCCTGTTTCAGTGTGTCATGAGGAGTATTGGTTTAATGTATACTAAAATAATATGTAACGAATGATTGTGCACAGGTCATATTTATCTTATCTATCTTTCTTAAGACTTCGTCCCGGTTATCAGTTCTTCATCAATTTTCGGTGCCAACGAATTCTTCCATTCGATTGGAATATCTCTATCTTATCATTATTAGTTTAATTATTAGTTTAAGTGATTTACTTTTGAAGCCAGCAAGTTGTTATTAACAAGTTTGTGAACCTTGGATAAATCGTTATCTTCACCATATAAAATCCGACTTCTTATTATTATTCAAAATAACGCCACCTCCTAGACCCCAAATAACAGCAAGTTCTTTCTTCTCTCCTTCCCTCCCTCTCTCTCCTCCTGCATATATAATATATATATATATATATATATATATATATATATATATATATATATATATATATATATATATATATATATATATATATATATAAAATCTGTATGTGTGTGGGCATTTAATTTTTAGAGCAAAATAAGCATTAAGATGGATAGCTATTTTAATACTTTAGCTTTCACCACTTGTCATTTAATTAAATGTCGTTTTTTTTTTTTTGTTCCTTCAGACAGACAGTTGGGTGTGGCGCCACTAACCTAAAACATAATGAGAACTATATGCAAATTATAACGCTATGGCTAGTAAGTGAATGCCTCCCGTGAACATGAACGTAAGGAATGCGCCAATTATATGTATATATATATACATACATATATATCAAATACATACGTATATATACAGTACATATATACAGTATATTTATTTTTATATATATTTATTCACATATAAACTGAAAATATGCAAATATATATGTATATATCTATATACTACATAAATAAATATATATATATATATATATATATATATATATAAATATATATATATATATATATATATATATATATATATATATATATATAATATATATATATATATATAATATATATATATATATATATATATATATTAATATATATATATAAATATAATATATATACATATATATATTTATTTATATACACACACACACACACTAATTCTCATAAAAATGAGAAGAATGATGAAAAACCCTATTATCATACTCATCTTTTACACATCAGAGCATTCATAATCATAAATAAACAATAAAACACCTGTCAACTTTTTAAATCGTTAATTTTCCTCTCAACTATTTAGTAAATCTATTACCTCAAAATAATGAACTCTCACACCTACGGTTTACTTCTAAAGGTCTACGAACTGCGTCACCATTTGAGAATCGCATTCCGCAAATAACTTGCGTGGGACTTAGCTGGCACTGAGGTATCGTGACTTATTCAATTGTCTGCGATGATTTTCATATTGAGACAGATGTTACCAGGCTGCATTTGTTCCAAAGTATTACAGCTAGGAAAACATTCTTTACAAAAAATTATAATTTCTTATAACTGATGTAGATAGATGCAAAACGATGCGGATTTGATTTGCAATCAGGAAAATCCTTTGACTCGGTAAGGTGCCGTAATAAAGAAAGAATCGTTGAGGTATTTGGAATATAACGTTTATTATTTTCTTAAAGTTTTGCTTAGATAAACGCGCATGTGTATGTATATATATATATATATATATATATATATATATATATATATATATATATATATATATATATATATATATATATATATATATTATATATATATATTATATATATATATATATATATATATATATATATATATATATATATATATATATTACTTCTCTCTTTTATCCCAGCAATATTATATTCCGTAGTCTTTTTGAAAAGTTTGCAGTTTTATTGGTCTGGTACAGGATAGGCAATTTAACAAACTTCTAAAAACGGTATTCTCATTCCTAAATTTTGTGAGACTCATTACCATTTTCAACTTTTCTAAATACATTTTATCCAGAGAGAAGAATTTCTTGCTGTCTCTTGGGTTGGATTTTGTTTACAAATTATGGGCCAAAATATGACCGATTTGTTCTACCATTAGAATCGATTTTTCAGAGGTTGAAACCTCTCCCCCTTAATGCCAATTTGAGTGGTTTACAAAATGAATTATCTGCAGTAGTCTATCACAACGTGTTTTTTCAAAGTTGAAAACTAACTGGCTCCTTTTTCAAAATGTTGATTTTGATCTACTTAAAAAGTTGGCCAAATGTGACGACATCATAATTGTGAGACTAGATAAGGGGAGGGGGCTTGTCTCATTCTCAACAAATCGGATTATAATCTTTAAATGGAAGATTATCCTAATGACCAAACAAATTATGAAGATAGGTGTACCAGACAAATTCAAAACATTTTTCGTACCGTCCATTGCAGGAGAAAACGTAAAACTAAAAGGTTACGTCCATTGCAAGAGAAAACGTAAAACTAAAACGTTACGTCCATTGCAGGAGAAAACGTAAAACTAAAAGGTTACGTCCATTGCAAGAGAAAACGTAAAACTAAAAGGTTACGTCCATTGCAAAAGAAAACGTAAAACTAAAAGGTTACTTCCATTGCAAGAGAAAACGTAAAACTAAAACGTTACGTCCATTGCAGGAGAAAACGTAAAACTAAAATGTTACGTCCATTGCAGGAGAAAACGTAAAACTAAAAAGGTTATGTCTATTGCAAGAGAAAATGTAAAACTAAGGTCTATTGCAAAAGAAAACGTAAAACTCAAAGGTTAAGGTCCATTGCAAGAAAAACGTAAAACTAAACGTTACGTCTATTGGGTAGGAGAAAATGTAAAACTAAAGGTTAAGGTCTATTGTAGAGAAAATGTAAAATTAAAAGGTTAGGTCTATTGCAGGAGAAAACGTCAAACTAAAAGGTTACGTCTATTGTAGAGAAAATGTAAAACTAAAAAGGTTACATGTCTATTGCAGGAGAAAATGTAAAACTAAAAAGGTTACGTCCATTGCAGGAGAAAACGTCAAACTAAAAGGGTTATGTCTATTGGTGGAGAAAACGTAAAACTAAAAGGTTACGTCCATTGCAGGAGAAAACATAAAACTAACATATTGACAAGGGGGGAAAATAGAAGTGCATTCAAGTACTCAAGTCTGTATGTTGTTTTGGGATACGAATGAAAAAAAAGAGGAGAGAGAGAGAGAGAGAGAGAGAGAGAGAGAGAGAGAGAGAGAGAGAGAGAGAGAGAGAGAACTCAGAACGGTTTCATATGATAAAGATGGCAATAAAAGCAAGCAGCGGGTTGGGCGCCAGAGCAATAAAACTAAATAGAATGGCTAAAATATGTGTATCTATTTTTGCTTCTGCTTTAACCAAGAGAGGAGAAACCGATCACATGGTGACCTAAGAGCCCATTCCAGAGATGAGTGGTGGAGAAAAACTACTGCTCTTTGCCAACACAATGGTATTTTTTTTTCATTTATTTGTTCTTTTTATTTTTTGCCATGGGTGGTGGTGCGATGTCTATTTGCGTCGGTTGTCTAATATGGAATAAAACTAATGTGCACGTTTGTCAATTATGTACGTGTGAATACATGCACCACGATACGCGTATTTATTTACTGCAAATGCTACGAAATCCAATAATCAATTATTTTTTCAGTATCTTGAAAAATATTACTGAAGCACATGCAATGTTTACTTTGATCTTTGAAACAATAATCAAGCAAGTATTAATAGCTCCATTTTGCTGGCCTTGTCCAATATGATAAAATGCAGTATTTATTCTCTTAACTGTTGTTTCATAAGAAAAAAATGCAGTCTTGACTCACGTAATTGAAAGGTCGTTTAGTACAGTATGCAGACACGATACTCTAGCTGTAGTAAATCAGTACCCGCAACCGCCCCCCGCCCCCCAACACACACGCACGCGCGCACACACACACAAATGAAATAAAATTGTTGCTGGTCTTACCAGAGATCTGGAACGGATCAGCAAGTGGTTAGTCAATGGGGCATGAAGCTGTATTTCAAATATACTAAAGTTGACTGAACAGCCAATGTTGCTTCGTTCTCACGCTCTAAGATTCTATTTGCATAACCCGTACTGCACTTGATGCTTCTGAAAGTTTTACGACACTTGGTGTTACCTACAATTACATGTTTCTATTTTATATCAGTTAAATCCATTTCGATTACTATTTTCCTGTCCGTTTATCAGTAGCCTTCAGGATATTTATAGTTTTAAATCTGGTCCCGAAGTGCTCGCTTCCTTTTCACTAGCAAAATTAACTGTGTTTCTAAGCCATAGCCAGGACACTTCCTATTAAGGTGTCACGCGTCACATCGCCCAGTACCAGCGCCCATTCTTTTCTTGTACAATTAAACTGAAATGTCGTCTTCTTGGCAGTGTTCAACAGCTGTCAAATTACTCTCAAATCAAATTTTTTATTGTTACTTCAAGATTTCCATGCAGGTAGGCAGCAAAGAGTTGCTGTTGATGGGATCTTTAGCGAACCAAGACCTGTTGTATCTGGAGTTCGACAGAGCAGTGTTCTTGGCCCACTGTTATTTTTAGTGTATACATAGTGGCATGGTTGCTGGCCTGGAAAACCAGGTCGTTCAGTATGCCGATGATGCTATACGCTTGTGGGTGTCGTAAGTCTCCACTTATGAGGCTGAATTCCAGTAAAACGAAAACCCTGTTGATTAGTAGATCTCGTACACACTTTCCACCTCATCCTCCCCTCCAAGTCGATGGGACTCTGCGGAATGAGTCTGAAGCTTCAACTATTATAGGTATAATTTTCTGACTCACATCTTACCTTTTTGAGAAACATCTACTGAAAGTGTCAGCAAATGCAACACGAAAGTTAGGTACTGAACGAAAGGCCTCATATATTTATAACAGTGATAAAATCAATGCAACTTGTTTTAGGTCATTTGTCCTTCCTTGGCTAGAATACTGTCCTCCGGTATGGATGTCTGCTTCTGCCACAGATTTATCCCTTTTTAGATAGTGTGGTTCGTGGTGGTAGGCTTCTATTTCCTAATATTAGCAGTGCATGACTCTGGACCATCGGTGACGGTCTTGCTTGTCAATTTTTCATAAGTTGTATTTTAACAGAGATCTCTCACATTCTCAACTGACCCCTGGTCCCCTTTTCCTGCCAGAGAGCAACCAGATTTGCTGAACAGCAGCACCAATATGCAGTAAATGTGCCTCGCTGTCGAACATCCGGCTCCAGAGGCCCTTCATTCCTCACATCGTTGGACTGTGGAAGTCTCCCTGAAGATGTAGTGCAACTGGAACTTGAAAAGTTCAAGCGAAGATGCAATGCATTACTACCCTAGTACTATTCTCCTTGCATTTTAATACATTTTTATCTATTGATTAATTTATTAATTTTTTCTTTTTTGATAAGCTATATATCTTCTTTTTGTATTTCCCCCCTCACCTCATCTTACTCCTTCCTAATGAAAACCATATTCTTTGGACGCTTGAGTCTCCAGTCAATGGCCCCTGTATTTGTTCCACATGAATAGGTTCATATCCTGAATAATAATAATAACAATAATAATAATAATAATAATAATAATAATAATAATAATAATAATAATAATAATAATAATAATAATAATAATAATAATAATAGCACTGCAAAAGTAGTGCAGTTATTCAGTCAAACTATCAAAGGGCGAATTATCAGGTATGCATTTATCAGTTCTATGAAGAACACCTCCAATACCCTGTGCCAGGATCAACAATTGGTTCTTCCCTAATTGCTAAAAGTTTAGTTAGGAAACGAAATTGACGTTCAGAGGATCAGTGATCGAATATACAGTTTTTTCTCTGCAATTGGGTAATAAACAATCCCTGAATGAATCTTCAAAAGCTCATTTCTCTTCTTAGCCTGAAGAACCACGAAATTGTGGTTTGTGTGAAAACAACATAATTTATAATCCAAACAGTTTTACGCTGTTAATAGTATTTTTACTATATATACTGGAAGTGTCTTCTCTAAGTGTCAGAACTAAATTCTAAAATTAAAATGTTGATTTGGTCTTCATTCATAAACATTCATTGAGAATAACGCTGATATTTCTTCGAAGCAAAAGCAACCAAAATGTTCCAGTAGGGGCGACTGCCTACAGTGGTCTTATGAGGTGTACTGCAAAGTACGAAAGGTTCTTGCACCATCCCTACGGCCTCAGCTCTGCTGCACTGCTTTCTGCCTCTTCCTACTCATCCGTTCCTTTAAAGTCTTTCTTTCTAGCCGTCCAACTTCAACGACTGCCACCTATAAGAACGCACACTCGAAATACCCCAGAAATGACCACGAAAGGGGAAAGTCTAACATACGCAAGTGATCTCCATTTACTGTACAGCCCTGTAGACAGGCAAAACAGAACAAGAAAATGCAGAGAAAGAACTGAAATTGCTTAAGAACTCAGCAAGTTCACTTCTTGTTCTTATTAACCTTTGACATCTTGATGCAATTAGAATGCCTAAGGTAACTACTGCTAACATTTGAGTGAGAGGATCCAGAGGAATCTTTGAAGAAGTAGGATAAAGATGACCTCGTTTTCTCCATTGATAAATGTCAAGTTGTGGTACCAACTGTCATTCTACTACCAATTTCAAAGAACCAAAATTAACTATAATTAACTGTATCAGCAACACCATCCAAAACAATAAAAAGGCAAGTAATAATAATAATAATAATAATAATAATAATAATAATAATAATAATAATAATTCAGAAATTAAAAGCACAAGTGAGTACCTGATACATAAAAAATGGCCATGCTTTAAAATTATATAGCTAAGTAGGCTCTCGAGTATTCTCTGGAATATAATTTTCAATTCTGAAAGTTGCATTATATTACTAGTATATATACCATTAACTGAATTTTACGTATCCACTAAGTATTCCGATGATTTTAAGGTATTTTGTTCAGCAACAACAACAACAATAATAATAATAATAATAATAATAATAATAATAATAATAATAATAATATCCTAATAACACAAATGACAGAATTCATCCATCAATCAAACTCTCCTCCAACGTGTCCAAGTTCTACAGAGGATTCTGATGTCTAAGTTTGTCAGGACGCTTCCTCCGAGGAGACCCTGCCAAAGCTGTCGAATTAGTTAACGTCTGACGAGCCCTCATTACCTAATGGAATTACGATACGTAGAGGGATACGTTTATATATTCTGAGATGGTATTTCCTATGTAAATGGTCTCTTTTAAAATGTATTTCACAACAACAACTTACACAATATCATGATGACTACTGATAATTAATATGCATTTTTTATTCTTCTTTTAACGTACTTTTTTCCCCATTTTTGTATGGGGTAAGCACGATGCCTTCTTTTGAAGGACTTTGATCTGGCTTTAGGGTAGACCAGTCTCGATCGGCTGCCCTGCCTGACACCGCTTAGACCCCGGTATCGTATGTACGCTTTCAATCATGCAGTCACAAGTGCCCTTTCTCCCAGCAGCGAGAGGTTGTTGCGCGATTAGTGGACAGTTCGAGACGCGTGTGAGGTGTCTGTTATGTTTTTAGGAGATGTTGGAGTGGCTTTGTTTGTGCGTGTATTAGTCTGTAACACCCATTTGCTTTTAAGCAAACCTATCCGTTGATTACGTACATAATCCCGGGGTGTCTATTCGGATACGAAATGTAAAAACAAATAGACTGTAGTTTCAGTTCATTTCAAAGCACTCAGTCATCGCAAGCAGAAAGATGCTTAAGGCAATTTCCGATCGTTTATCACACTTGCACCCCAGACTCAGGGACCCCCAGATCTATTGGTTTACAGCGAAAAGAACCAAATAAAAAGACACCTCAATCTCACTTAGGTCTCCGTTCCCGACCGGGAGGGACTTAAGAGCTACCCACCAAATTGCAGAAAATCACAACGAAGCCTTCACCGTGTAATGAAGCAATCACAGTAACATTACACTGCATTTTGGCGATACTTGATGACGAAGCCATGCAGCGTTTTTCTCCCGCATCAAATTACACAGATAATAATGATCCCTGTCACATTGGCACATCATATAAAGTGTGTAACACTGTCTTAAACCGATGTGCAGAGTCACCACGGAATTCTGGGTTTAAAGATGCTAGGCGCACTTTTTTTTCATCGTCTCACACTTATTTTGCCAGTAATGATTAGCCTTTCTCTAAAATATCACTTGGTCAGAAAAACCTGGCAGTACACGCCTGTCAAATTTACTACCTAGCGGTAGATGTTTACAAGGTAATATGACGCTTTCTAAAATGCCATACATGAAATTTGTGGAAATCAAATACAACTTAACAAAAGAAATATATACAGACGCATGGCGTTTACAGTTAATGCTAAGATGTATAATGTAAAACTGCCTTTCTAAATGCACTGAAGAGGACAACGACCAACGCTTAAAATTTAATATAGTCACCGAATTTAATGAGGTAGGATCAAATGGCTCTGGCCCGACGGGGACAGGTTGTGATTACAATACCGGTACTAAAAAAAGAAACGAACCTCCAACTCTTTAAAAAAAAAAAAAAAAAAAAAAAAGACACCATGAAAAATATACCCCGCCCAGCCAATGACACTGGCGCAGCAAGACACCCTCAGAGGTGAAGTTCCTGTAAAGATTTGGCAGAGGGTCTGGTTTGGTGGAACACGCGAGGAAGAGGCATAAAGAACTCCGGTAGGTGAAGGCAAATAATTGCGGACCGCACGATGCACAAAAGATCTGAACAACACCAACAGGGTTAAAATTCCATCATGAAAATTCCTTGTCAAAGAAGAAAGATAAACCCACCAAAAACTATTGCTGCTGAGAAAATAAGCTAAATCAAGCCTAGCATGCTAAAAATTCATCAAACCATATGCTATACTATACAAACAAAACACACAAACATATATATATGTATATTTTACCTAAAAGGACCTCATTCAAACTGGATGGTATCTAATGGAATTTTTTATTCAGAAAAGGTTACTGCTTTCTTGGACAAACAGTCCACATTATCGGTATCCAAGAAAGCTTGTAACTTTTTTCTGGAATAAAAACTCCATTAGATATCATCCAGTTTGAATGAGGTCCTTTTAGTAATTTGACTAATGCACAGAACAATTGTGTATGTGATGAAGTTAATATATGTATATATATGTGCATGTATGCATGTATGTACTGTATGTATGTATACAATAGTATACAAACCTATCACTTTATTTTTGTTTAATAATTTTTTTATATTAATTAATTAATTTATTTAGAGAGAGAGAGAGAGAGAGAGAGAGAGAGAGAGAGAGAGAGAGAGAGAGAGAGCGCATCCACTGATATTTCATGACCTCCCGTAACTAAGACGCACGCTGCACACTGATTACCCCAAAATAACAGATACCCACGAGAGCACAGGGCACGTGGGCCCTGTGACTCAGCATCAAAAGACATCCGCCCTTTTGACGTCATCTGCTGTCTGACTAACAATCTCAGAGGAGCAGGAAGAGGAGGAACTTTCGCAAAAGGACGCCCTCGGATACAAATGACAAATGGCTGCGTATGTTACTAGTTTTTGTCCCCATGGGAAAGTGGACTGCTCTCGAACCAGCTCGCAAATACAGTTATTCTCACTATTAGATTAATAACGCATTATGCTTCTCTTTTTAGCCATATAGAATGTGATATTTATGCTCTTGGGATTCATGCTGTATTTCTGTTTTTAACTAAAACAATATTAACCTAAAACTGCTATCCTTTCTTATAGGATGTACTTTATTACTGTGTTTTACGATGTTCACATTAACATCATCGCTAACAACAATGACCCTACAATAAATTCAATACCAAACGAAGCGGCGTCTAAAATACAAACTCAAACTTCACCTAAATACAAAGCAAAAATTATTTCAGCTCACGACACCATATGTTTAATGGAGTAATCTTAATATACTTTAATTCTGTTTAACTGCAGTTCTAACTAACACAACCATTTTGAAGAGAGGATCCGCAAGAATGTTCGGCTTGGTGGTGAACCCCTTGGGAAACACCCTTGACGCAGACACGACATGGCATCCGGAAACAAACTTTTGCGTGCTACAAAAGCAGCCATTCTTAAGGAAACGACAAGTGTTTTTGTCACTATGATACAAATCTGAAGAGGTCTATAAAGTCGCTTAATTATTCAGTTGCTCAAAAACTGGGGCAATTCGTCTCCTTTCGGTCAGGCTAACTAGTCACAAGTGCGTATTAATTCAAATTCCTATGAGATGAGAAACGACCAGAGCCTAAGGATATAACACGAGAGAGAGAGAGAGAGAGAGAGAGAGAGAGAGAGAGAGAGAGAGAGAGAGAGAGAGATTAAACATACACCTGAACTCACAACTTCTGAAAAAGTGTACAAACGTATGACTTACAGGCAAAACAAACGCGTTTACGGAAATCAGTGAATTTACATAATAATTCATAAGCACAAAAAGGCCCCGGCGCAATATCAGCTGATGTTAATATATAAAAAAAGAATGAATTATGAGTTCCAAACTTAACCCTTGCGTCCAAGTCAACGAAGGTACGTAGGAACAAAACCGCAAAGTGGGGACTGTGCACTAGTTTCCTATGGGACTTTCTGATAATAAGCGATAATATCTGTTCAACCCACTTAGACGGGCCACAGTAATAATAGCTTGGAAATGGCTAGCGGGGAAAAGATGAAAACTATTAGCAACGATCACTTTTACTCGTTTCAAGAGCCAGATAAAATCTCAATTCTATCACCTCGAGCCCATATAGACCGAGGAGCAAGAGTCATTTCTTTTTATTATAACTATTGGAATTTTTTTTATTCTCCATTTTTGTTGGCTCACCGGGGCTACCTACGAACGTTTGCACCCTCAACGCGAAACACCCAATATTTGTTAAGTCATTTTCGTATTTTCCTCTGCTTTTACAACGAAGTGACTTGACTTATTATTAAACGACATGCTGAGTGGCTACATGTGAGAGAGAGAGAGAGAGAGAGAGAGAGAGAGAGAGAGAGAGAGTCTTAAAGTGGGCCTTAGTGGTAGCATTGCCATTTTATGATTGGGGAAAAGTCTATTTGATGTTTGTGTTAACAGGCAAATAATTTTTTAATGGCCAATGTCCTTTTCACGTACTTTCGGGGATTATTTGCAGAGAAGCCAAACGGGATCATTTTTATCTTTACTTCACTTTTGTAATATCTGCTTGTATTTCCACTATTTCTAGAGTAAAATATTTGTGCTGCTGAAATTCTGACGCGTTTTTATTACGGTTTTGTATAACAGAAACGATGGTTACGTTTGCAAGGTGAGAGAAAGGAGGGGATGCATATAACGGAGGCATCCGACTGTATACTCGCCAGCGGACGGGCAATGTTCCATTCCTCGCAGCGCTGCATCTACAAACCAGAGAGATATCAAAGCGATTGCAATTCCGTGGGTTGTTGAGCTTCGCGAATGGGAGTGGAGGGACGACATTCTACGCGTTTCTGACAAGGAACGAAATGGGTATAAAAAACGTTTGGTTTTTTTCTTCTCGCCTCTGAATGTTAATGCTACACTGCGTCAGGAGAAACGTCTACTTGACTGTATTGGAAAGATATTCCCGAGGTGCAGGACGTGAAAATAAAGGAGGAATAAAGTATTGATGACGAGACAGGACTCGGAGGAAAATTGCGATTTAAAAACCTTTTTTCCATTCTTAAGTTATCCTATTTAGTCACCATCTTGCAAATAAAAGGCACGAGAATCATCGACTCTTTTGTGAAAACTTTTGAAGACCGAATAAAAGATTTTGTTTCATTCATGATCAACTGCGTATGGTTAATCACAGTAAGAGGAAGCTCAACTGTAGAACAACCAAAATAAATAAATAATATACATATACATATATACATATGTATATATATATATATATATATATATATATATATATATATATAAATCACCCTTCATCATCTACCCTTTAAAACCAGAAATCCATTTCATGTGTCAACTCTTTAAATAAAGCCATTCTGTCAGACTGCCACTACTTTCTCAAAAAGGTAGTTCAAGTGTAAATGCAACCGTGATGTCTATCTTAAAAATCACAATAACACAGTTCCTCCCCAGTTTTCAGTGTCAAAAATTATCCCCAAAAAAAAAAAAAAGCTGATATTTCAAAGGTAAATTAAGAATAAATATGATAACACTTAATACAAGCATGAAACAAAAATTGACAAAGGTAGAAAACCCCGCGTTTAAGCAGAAACTTACAGGTGAATTATCCCTATGACTACGTTACCTGGCGGGCATTAGCCAGCCCAAATTACTTATCCACTATCAAACACATCAGAAAGACTTGTTCTCGGTCATAAAACAGTAATTCCAACACTATGGCCCACTTAATGATACTCTCCACTACCGGCACACGCAAGTTGTATGCAAACAAGGAAGCACTCAGCCCACGTATAGTCCTGCAAGCCTTGCACCATTAAAACAAGCAATTTAGCCCCTGGCAACTTACTCGACTGGCGATAATGAAGTTCACAAATTGAAAATACTTATTAGTCCTCATTTTATATAATTATTATTTCGAGAGTTAATTAACAATTAAAATGACTCACGGACATTGAAAGTCGTCAAAAATACATTTCACTATTAAGAGCAAATTGTACGCAAATGAATCTTCTTCTTCTTCTTTTAAAGTGCTTTTTTCCCACAGTCTCATTCAAATGAATAATGAATACAAAATTCAGCACCAGATATGACACACTTGAAATATCGTATACTCTTATAAATAACCATCTGAATGGTTCATTGCCCGTAAGAAACTGCGATAGAAATTGCAGCAGTGGAAGAGACAGACGAACGAACAAAGAATCTTAAGAATGGTTTCATTCCAGTGAGAGACAGACTGACTCGTCGAGGCCTTCCCAACTTCAATTACATGAGGGTACACAGAGATTTGATAACTCACGTTTGTCCTCTTTTTTTTCTCTTTCTCTAAACCCCAACAGTCTACTAACAACCAGGTACGCAATTAACTGCTTAGAGTGACAGAAGGATATTGAATTTTGAAGGAATGCCTCCATATCTTCCCTCCTCGTCAGGTTCAAGGATCTACCGCTGGTTACTCAGTCTTGGAGCTGAAGCAGCACCACTTGCGCTAAGACAGAAAGATACAGCACACTTGCGGACCCCCATGGTGAGATGATTGGACCCACCGTCTTCATTACAAAGTCCAATTGAATAGCGCTGCTGTCTGAAAGCCTCAGCAGTGTTAAGATGGTATCATAATCAAAGGTCTAATTAAAACCCGAAGAACGCTCTCGTCCTTCGTATCCAAAATAGCAACGTCAGCCCCATTCCATTCGTGTTGTCGCGATCCGCGAATATGTAGTGCTATTTTTGGAAAACAAAAGGCTGAGCATATATATATATATATTATATATGTCATATGTGTATATATATATGTATAATATACATGTATGTATGTAAGTATATATGTATATACAGACATACACACATACATTATATATATATATATATATATATATATATATATATATATATATATATATATATATATATATATATATATATATATCCACTTGTTCCTTCTCTCCAATTTAATCTGACCTCCTTATGCTGCACAACTCACGAATAATATGCACAGCAAAGCTAATTTTTTTCTCCCCAAAAAAAGTAAGAACAAGAAAAAATAAAACAGTATTAAATAAATGAATTTTTGTTGAAGGATATCAACAACTCTTCTAATATAGCCCACTGCAAAATAGTTAAATAACTTAACTATTCGTCTCCCACCTTCCTGTCCATACCTCGAAATCACTTTAATTGCCATTTACTTGGCAATGCACTTTATAAATTATTCCTTCAATTAATCAAAAAATAATCCAGTTGAAATGTCCTGCAAATCCTTTAACCAATACCAGAAACTGGTCATCAGAAAATCCACATATACCCAAGTAAAGGACTGATGAAAGACAAAAGACTTTTGAACTGTCATGTCTGGTCATCAAGATGCAAACAGCAATAATACGCAATAAACGACGGTATAAACTAAATATGAACGAACAACAATAATCTGTGGCTGCAGTTTATATCTGGCAGGCAATCTCAGGTGCATCTAGTTTCTAGCTTGATTATGACAGTGAATCGACAAGTACGGAAAAATCCTCAGACTTGCAATTAGCTCCTTTTAAAAAGGTCAGATTCTTTATGTTTTTATTATTATTTGACTAATTCTACTCGCCAGTCAAGTTCATGCTTCAATTCTTCTTGTACGCTCTGCACACAAATTTTAGAAATTATTTCTTACGATGGATAAATGAGAAGGAGTAGATTTAAGACGCCCATAATAATTGCAAATATTTGGCTGCATATGGCTTTTACTCTCTAAACTTGAAATTGGAGTTCCTTTCCAAAGCACATATATCTCAGTACTAAGACACCAAGTTTGCTGTTACCATTTCACAACTACATTTCAATCAAGGGGATATTATATAAAACGTAGAACAGTATAGATTACGGTAGAAAAATTAATTAGCCTTACCTGTGACGCGGAAATAATTTCGCTTGTGCTTCTTCCTAACGATGAACTTCATGCACCAAAACAAAAAAAATAACACGATTTTGACCCAGTTCATCAAACCAAGTGATTCCTTCTTCAATTATCTTGCTGTCACGGAACATCAACCGGAATTTATCTTTCAGTGTTGGACGTAATTCTCCTATGGAGCACATGCAAGGCCAATTTAAGCACTTGCAACAACAAAGTTCAGTCCTCTCGACTTTCATAAATGATGATCATATTTACCAAAACTCCAGCAACCAGTGACACCCACATCAACAGTGATTTTACGCTTTCTGCCCACATCTGACCGAGAAGTTTGTGAATGGGATTACACACTCTGCTGCGCACACAAAACACAGCAACGTGCGTGAAACGAAACACGTTTCGTTCTTTCTGATGACAACCGAGACCTAACTGACGAAGACGAATACAGCGAAACCACTGCATGAAATTAGATTAGTGTCGTTGTCCTTCTTGTTAGGGTTAGCTGGCTTATGACGACACAGGCCGAGACGTGATTCTTGGGAAGGATGCGTGATGCCTCACGACTATATATACCTCTCGTCCTTTAACCAAGACAAACTAATGTTTGAGGTAAAAAATGTCACCACTCAACACAATCAAGAATTAGCAATATGAAATTTATGTTTTGCCTTCAAAAGAGGGCCGGTAGATTATGAAAGATCAATGGTTCTTCCTGGATGGCTCATTAATTTTAATAAGACCAGTTCAACTTGATTCCGTCCTCATGTCAAATTCAAAGTTTCAATGCTGCATTATATCAAGTGCGCTAAACCAGTAAAATCGTAATATAACGATTTACTGTAGATATATAAAGATAAAATCTACCAAGAGGATGGAAAAATTTTTATTACACCTTATACACGTGACGAAACGAAACAGCACAAATCCTCCTAAAACCAGCATATGCAGAGAGCAAAACTATTTAGGGAAAAACTCTAGCCACAACGAACAAGCAATGCGTGTGATGGAGCGACGCCCATTAATAGAAAATTCATACTCATCAGAAACAATAATACCAACTGGAAAATGCTCACTTGAGAGAGATGAAATTCCTGGAGGAGGGAAATTCTACCTTTAACACAATGATACTCTAGAAATTAACATATGGTATGTACGTTCGGCCGACTCGTCCAGAATGTTGAACCATTTATAATGACGTCACGGATTCTCTATGGTTCGTGTCTATAACTCACAAAGTGAAAGAGATGGGGTTAACTTTATGGCCTCGATATAGGAAATAAAAAACAAAAGGAAGGGTTGCTTAAGTCAAGCAACGCATCTCAACTATAATACTCGACATAAAGGAAATTGCGCAATCCGAGATGAGATAAACCAGCGGATAAACTGTGAAAATGAGAACGCGGCTGTACAGAAAACAGTCACGTGAGACGATACCTCGTTGACTCATGTTTATATAGGAAGAAACTGATATCATAGAGTAACGAAAGCGCAGCAAAATTAAAGGATGGCTTCCTTGGCGCAAGACAATAAGCAAAAAAAGAAAAAACTCACCTGGCAAGACAAGACCTTTAGTCATACATTAATGAGATGCAGCCAAAATGATGATTAGCAAATACAGCTGATGAACTTACACGACCAGTTCACAGAGGGAGGCAGGTCTTGATTGCCACTCGAGAAATAATGATGCCGAATGATGAGGAGACATAAATGAGATAGAAAGAGAATCGGATGCGACGTGATGTATGATGATGGAGAAACTGAAGCGCATGTCGGATGTCACTCACATAATGGTGGTCACATGATCGCAATGAATCGATTTGATGCAGCATAGTGTTAAACATCATTACAATGAATAAAGGAGATATGTCTAATTCATTATGTCCCCTCGTATTAAAAGAAGGCGCTCTACAGTGCAAAAACCCTCCGGGCTTACATGCCACTAGACGCTACTTGTAAAATGATACACTCCCGGAACGATGTCCAAAGAAATTTCTGAAAACGCAGCCTTTGGGAAAATGAATTTCGTCGAGGTAGAACTCGGCCATAACCAATTATTTCCGATCGAGCATTCGTAATGGTGAGTTCAGCTCTATATTCCTTACATCTGAAAAGAACAAAAAATAATAAAAAAACAAAACACGGTCAAAGGTTGTAGGTAATCAAAAACAGCTCGAGGCAGTTACCAAAGAGCACGGATTTCGTGCTCCGCCATTATCATTCCCACTTGAGAAGTTCATGCAAACGTACATACTAATTTTTCTCTCGATCTGATATTTTTACAACACACAAGCGCATTACAGAATCATTGAGAAAATAGCAGAAGCCATATCGAGAGGAATCACTGAATTAACAATCGTAAAAAAAAAAAAAATAAAAAGTATATCTTAGTTTAACCAGACCACTGAGCTGATTAACAGCTCTCCCAGGGCTGCCTGGGATTAGATTTATTTACGTGGCTCATGAACCAACTGGTTACCTAGCAACAGGACCTACAGCTATTGTGGAATCCGACCCACGTTATGACGAGAAATGAATTTCCATCTAATATTCAATAGTACATCATATGCGATTGGACCTGAAACACTCGTTATTCCAAACCGTCCAGCATAAAACGAAATCTGTGACAAGAGATATATTCAGTCTCTTTAAAATACAAAGTATTTTGCGAGATAATCAACTATGGACTAGCTATTCTGGAATGCGCTACCCCAATTGCACACTAATTAAAATCAACTGATATCTACAAATACAGTACTTGTTACATGTAATTTCCGTGAAGTACTCATCCTTGAAAATACACGAAATTTCAGAGACGGTCCGATAAAAAAAAAAAAAACACCCATATTAAAATAACATGTTGATTCGAATGCCCTGCATAAAATTAACGCAATCCCATCTCCATTTAATGACGTGAAACATGCATTAAAATATTTGTCAGATGAAGAACAAGCCACTGGTTAATGAAGCAAGGAATTTTCTTCGTGAACAATTATCTAACAGCGTTACAGGTTTCGCATATTCAGCCTCGTTACTCACGCAGCCTCGTTCACTCTCTTGATTTTCTCAAGAGCGGAAAAGCGTCTTGCGGACCAAAGAACTCAACGGAAATATTCCTGATCACAGAGGACTGCAATGTCAGCTCCCCTGATGCCGGTCACAAAGAAAACATTTTAATAATACCATCCGGGTTACTATGTTTTAGTTTTCTGTAAAAGAAAACTATTGAGATGGCTATTTGTCTGTCCGTCCGCACTCTTCTGTCCGCCCTCAGATCTTGCCGTTACCGGGCTAGAGGGCTGCAAGTGTTATGTTGATCATCCACCCTCCAATCATCGCACATACCAAATTGCAGCCCTACTTCCCTCGTGGTTTTGATTTTTATTTGTTATGGTATGGTCATGGTCGCGCGTCAGGCACCGCAGCAACACATGCCACCACTGGGCCATGCGCAAAGTTTCCGCAGTCATGTGGCTGGGAGTTTCATGTGGCCGGCTGAAAGTTCGCACAGCATTACATGCCGTACGTAAACTTGATCACTCCCGACAAACTTCGGCGCATTTTTTACTTTTTATTTAATAACATTGCGATAGTTCCCGTCGCGGGTATTACTGCATAGTGCAGCCCCCTGCGCCTCTGCCCACTGAATCGAAGCTACTGCTATAGGCCTATCCATTCTATGTTTAATCACATGAACAACTCATTGATTCATATTTTTTTTCCCTCAAAAGTTTCGGTAATAAAAGAAAAAGTAAAACACGCAAAAAATGAGGCAGCATATTACAATGAATATTGGTACATCGAATCAATCACTGTATCTTTATGACGAAGAAATTGTGCTGAACTGAGCGTAATTCTGCAGAACTGTTCACTTAGGGGCCTCAGATCAGTCCCTCGTGATGTAAGCCTATAAACATCATACATTTATTTACATTTATTTCCTTAAATATGGAAGAAATGGTTGTTTTGTCTTCCATGCATGATTCACGATTGAAAAACTGTAAAATTAAACGGATGTACCAAGGAAACAAACCCATGTATGAAACACAAACACCGATACAGCTTTGTTACTTGATCGTCTCTGTATAAGAACCTAAAAACTCAAGATACAAAAAAGGAATGCATTACACAAATGGACAAAAAAATGTCTGTACTAAAAGTTCAAATAACATCCAAACAATCTCGGCGATAAGATAAGAAAGCTCCCTAATCACCCCATCCCAGCACCTACACCTAGCTGCTAAAGGCAAGGTTAATACGAGACAGTATACCCAAGGTCCTTTAAATATACTCTGAGAATATATCTAAAGGACCTTGAATATGCCCATGATCAGTCTAAACGTCAAAATCCCTTAGTAAGGATGCAAACCCATCAGGGGAAGAAGGCTGACGACACTGCTGTTTCGCTGCTCCAACAAAATGTTGTGCGTGTGTGAAATTCACCGTATGGGCTTCAGCTTGGGATGCGATGCTCGAACAACTGTATTAGTATTCCGCGTAAACAAGAAAGAAAATATTACGTCTTGAGGATTTAAGAACGATCCTCTGGAGAGTAAAATGCTTTGCCTAATGAAGAGATTACACACGCGGGGTATATCTTTTATATAATTTTTCATAAAGAAAATTCCCCGTCACTCATCATAAAGTTTTAGAGCGGTTGGAACCTGGAAGGAACATTTTCTTTTTTTCTAAATTCTAGTCCTTTTGGACATACTTCAAATGAAAAGGGGGACAAGAATGAGTCAAAAAAGGTTGAAAAATTCCAGCTGAAAGGAAAAAAAATCACCCCTCTACGCCAAAGCGAGGAAGTCGTTTCATCTATAGCAGAAATGTTTTTTTCTCTTTCTTTCTCCTCCATTTTTCTGTCTCTCTTTATAGTTGATCAAGAGGACCCTTGCAAATCTTTGAGAATGTTATTTGCGAGGAGGCAAAAATATGTCAACCAACAATGTAAACGAAGCCTCGAGATTCGAAAATACCTTAAAAGCAATGGAATCAATCGAACAAGAAATTAGTTTAATTACTCTCATTCTTTGTTTCTTCTTTTTCACGCTCCAAGTTTAATTAGTTCTTTCATCCAGAGAGAGAGAGAGAGAGAGAGAGAGAGAGAGAGAGAGAGAGAGAGAGAGAGAGAATGTGTCTAATCAAAGATCTGTGTACTTGTTGCAACATTGCTCTATTCAGAATTAATGAAGTTTTCAGCCGGTATCGCCGTCCTCGACATGTGGCATGATAAAACTTTCAGATGTGTCTGCATGTTAATTCATACACAACATTTATTTATGGTTAGATATGAACATAAATACTTGTACACATTCACATACCAAAGAACACTCCTGTAACGACGCTCATTACAATTTATTGAGCAAAATGCTGGAGGAAGCTATTTACAAGAAGTTGGAACAGATTTCATCTTAGATAAGGTAATTTGTATTACTTCACAAGGTAAATATACAAATATACATTGCTACAAACACAATTATTTATATACCGGTATATATGTATACATATATGTATGTCATATATGTATGTATATGTATATATATATATATATATATATATATATATATATATATATATATATATATATATATATATACATATATATATATATGTAGCCTGTATAGACAATAACCCTTAAATAAAGGTGACCTCAAGGATCAAGCAAAAACCAGTCATCGCTAAATTTATCTCTTACCTGCTGATTCAAGGACAAATCATAAAACCCCTGAGAATGAAACTCGCAACATTGGAGTAGACAACGAACATCTATACAAGTAGAAGATAATCGACAACGAACATCTTTACTTGCTTTCTGAGATAATCTGTTGCACATATTGAACATGGTGATTTGATCTGTGTTGACTGAATTCTGGATAGTTTCAACTGGTCCTCCCAGTTGCATGACTATGGCAATTAGGACAGCTTCAGTTGGCAATCAGTCATTCCACAGAGTGGTGATTTGATATGTCATTGACTGAATAATGCAAGACGGAAGACAAAACGTAAGTCATTGTAAACTGAAAATACTGTCATTCCACGGACGGCGCCACAAACTCGTTGTCATTCCACGGACGGCGACTATGCCTCCATTCCAGGACGGCGCCACAAGCTTCACCAGTCTCATTCACGGCGCCACAAGCTGAGCTAGCAGTCAGTCAATTCACAAAGGCAGTCAGTCATTCCACGGACGGCGCCACAAACGCGAGACTAGTTTCATTAAATGACTGAAATCGAATGTTCTTAAGTAGAAAAGATCTAACAAATATGTGTACAACTGCTCGTCCGAGGAACCTCTGGTCATGGACCATAGGCAAATTATAAAAACTTGCGCATTCGAGCCACACGACCCTTGCTTCAGGTCTATATCAATTTGGTAGGGCTGGAAAGGTTAAGGAGAATCACCTTGATCGAGCAGTCTTTAGCCCAGCTCCGATATAAAAGGAAAATAAACACAGCAACTGAGATTCGAATAAAATAATGTTTCTATAATTATTCTAGTAAGAAAAGCGGTGATTCTTGCTAGGTAAGTTGTTTTAAATTATGTAGACTTATGAAAATGAGATAACAAAGATCAAAATTGACTGACCGAAAACTAACTGCCTCCAAACAATACATACATACATACATACATACATACATACATACATACATACATACATATATGATTATACATTTATATAAATATAATTACGTATATACATATAAATATATATACATATACATAGATATAATAGATATAATATTATATATAATGTATATATAACATATATTATATATATATAATATATATATATATATGTATATATATAATATATATCAAGAGTATCAATACGTCATTAATGGAGTTTAAGTTTCTTTCCCTCCCATTTGGTTCGATTTCCGTAAGAAAACTACAACTAACCTAGGAGCTGAAAAATGATGAAGGAATTTACAGACGTACAAGAAATTACGGAGCGATTCTACTTTAGCTTTAATGCCTCATACGTAAAAGCTACTTAATACATTCGATACTCAACCAATATAAGGCGAATAAAGAAAAGCCTACAGATAACTTCAAAACACAACAGTCAACATCTAAATAATTCTTGTTTGGATTAAGCAGCATCGCTGGAAGACGGACTACCTCAACAACTGGTATGTTTGTCCTATGTTTTTTCTTATCACAAATCGTAATTCATTTGACTTAATGATTAACTAATATCTAATTATATATATATATATATATATATATATATATATATATATATATATATATATATATATATATATATATAAAAGATAGATATAAAATGTGAGAAAAGATATATGCGCATCAAATAAGTGCATCTAGGCGATGGCAACAGATATTATTCTTGAGAAAAATTAAATTCTCTTTTCCTAATATGCATATATGAATAAAAAGAAAAATAGCAAAGTGACTGATTTTAGGACACACGCAAGTACTCTTGTGAACAGGATTTACGAAGCCGGTATTAGATCATTACTAAACTCTTCTGACTAAGAACGCAATAAGGAGAAGAACCTATTCTCTCTTGCCCTTTGGAACATGCCACAAATCACGTGGCTATCTTTATCATAATCTTGACCCGCAGCTCATAAAAGCCTAACACGAGATGATGGCCCAATCTCCGTGATACATTAACATGTTAATGATTTGCCATAATATATCACACCGTGGGTACAGGCAAGTTCTGAGGGCAACACCCTTTTCGACAGACTGACCCTAATACAGTCATTTCAGGATAGTGCACGCCAAGAATGGTAAGACACGACGCAGCCATTCATTTATTCATTAAATTATTCTAATTGTTGAGAGAGAGAGAGAGAGAGAGAGAGAGAGAGAGAGAGAGAGAGAGAGAGGAAATACATGATGATGTTGATTATCATGAGACCTCTCGAGGATAAAATGGCTTTAAGTGCCTCATCTTTCTTCTTTGCTTTTTCTTTTTAACGCTTCATTTAGGTATGGGCTAGGATTGGCCCTTAGGCTGTTTTTATAACATATACTGGAGGACCATAATTACTCGGTCGACAGTGAAAAATACACAAACTAGCCTGGAAACAAACGTTACATATCTAAGTATGATCAACACCAGCATTGCATCAACACCACAAGATTTTTTACGTCAGCTTTTTCCTTTAAGAGGTTACACATGAACTGAGTTCTCTCATCTCTTCTCCAGTGTGCTTTTCCTGCCTGACCTCCTATCACATCTAGGTCTTTATCCACCTCTTTTTCCCATGACTTCCTAGGTATTCTTACAGGTCTTCTTCCTGCTACTTTAATGTCTACTGTTTTTTTTTACTAAATGTTCTTCATTCTTTCTCATCACATGTCCAAACCATCTTGATCTTTAAGATCTGTCTTTTCCAGCTCCTTGATACCGCATCTCTCCCCGCCAAATCCTTATTCATAATACGAACATCCGGTAGTACTACTGCCAAGAATTTTCATATACTGTACTATGGTCACATCTTGTCAGTCTCCTCCAATTTCACTGTCAGAGCCATAGTTTCTGCTGCACAGAGCAGTACAGACCTTGTTGACCCACCGCAAGTCGGTGTTTTTCTCTACTAAATTAACATTTTTATTTAACAGTAGTCTTACTGCTTCCCTATATTTCATCCACGCTGCAATTACTGTCTTTCATGCTGCTCTTTCAACGCCCTCTCTGCCACAATTTAAGCATAAAAAAATCTTTTAATTCATGCATATTTTCTAATCCAGATCACCTCTTGTAACATCATCTCTTACACTGAAAGCACAATACTGATCGCATCCATACCTTTCCCACTAACACATCACCACTTTCTTTATTGTACTATTCCTTCGCCTCCCTCCTTTCAGAACATCATAAGTTTTGTTTCATTACGTCGATTTTCAGTCTTCTTCTCTCCGGTCGACCTTCCACCTTTGAAACATTTCCACCAGCTCTTCTTCAAATTCTGCCGTTGAGGGAAAGTCGACGGTATTGTATACAAGATGCTAAAGCGGAACGGGAAATCAACGCAGACAAAACAAAGTTTATGTTAACTGGAGAGGCAGCATACAAAAAAAAATTACACTAAAAACTCAGAAGAAAAGTGAAGGTTTCAAAATTCTTGAATAACTTCTGTACCTCCATTTTGCATTGTCAAATCATCATGGAAGCCACATACAACCAAAACTCTAAATAACAAAAAGGAAGTGTCATAAAGAAACAGTTCAGGTCCAATAAATATCATACTTTTGGGTGACCCATGACACCACTTTCCTTTAAAACAGAGAGAAGTGCATCTTCAAGGCAGACATTATTCATCTGAAAAGGATGGAAAACACCATTCAATACAGGAGGATGGCAGTTTCCTAGGACGGAACTTGTACTTGGTGGGATTTCACCTCTGAATACGAGGAAACGTTGAATTCGCCTATACACAGTCATAGAAACAAAAATAAAATGTGGAAATTTGGAAACTTCACCGTGCGTACCCCCATAGCATCTCACAACAATTCAGTCAATTAATTTCATAAATTTGATCCGTGGAAACGGCTACCCACAAATTCTACTATCTTTCAGTGTGTATGGGTTCATACAAGTAAAATGACTTAAATAACACCTAAATTCATTAGCGATTGTTCTGTCCTCCATCTGATACGCTACAACAATAAATTATTAACCGTAAAACATGGCTCTAATGTAGATATATACCGCTGGCAAACAATTTAAATTTTCGGTACCGTTGTATGTGGGGAGAAAAATCTCTCTACAAAAAATTGTATTTTACAAAAAATTGTATATGTATGTATGTATGTATGTATGTATGTATGTATGTATGTATATATATATAATATGTATATATGTATATATATATATATATATATATATATATATATATATATATATATATATATATATATATAAATAAATATATATATATATTTATATATATGTATGTGTTTAAAATATATCTACGTTTAAAATATATCTATATAAAATGGTGTGCCACGCAAGTATGCTTAATGTAAGATAAAATGAGTATCAACAAGGATATATCACTAAAAAAATAAATTAAAATAGTAAATAAAAAAATCCGGGTAACGGAACTATCGATTCTTCCCTCTACAGGTACTGTTAAATAAAGTAGCTTTTCTCGTCCTGAAATTCTACTGCTTAAACCCACAAAAACTATCTCTATCAGAAAAGAACAAACCTTTACTGCACTTCACAGACACACTGACAAACTACAAGAGAAAGACAAGAATAGTAAACAAAAGAAAAAAAAACATGACAGCGATAAAAGTTACAGCCGATCGAATGACCATACACCAACACTCCTAGGAAATGAGAGAGAGAGAGAGAATGGTCAATGTCCCGTGCCAACATCAAGGGACTTTCACCATCTATATAGGGATCTGGCTGTATACCCTCGCACACCAAGTGTGAACGTGGGCATCTTACCGCAAACTAGAAAAAAAGATAAAAAATAAAGATAAAAAATAAAAATAAAAATAAAAAAAACGCAAAGAATATAGAGAGCTCCTTTACGGCCGTGTGCAAATACAAGTTTTTGTCCAGTCTTTCCGACTTCCACTTGAATACCCATTATCAGCATTTAACGGCAAACAAATGGACGCGTTAAACCCATAGCTATTGAACAGTTTCTACATGATAAACGGCAATAGCAATGGACTCGCCAGCCTTCGCATCACCCTGAATACGTTTGCAACTCCTACCAGCACTGCAGCTTCTAATGGCATTGACAACTTTTAATAGCACTGGCAGCTTCATATACCTACTCATGATGTTATATACCGTCCCGATACCGGTGAAGTACATTTTACCGTCAATGCTTCCAAAAGGCAACAGCTGGGAAGATGTCAAGCAACTAAGAGACAAATTCACCGAGGCTGAAGATGACAGATGATAAATCTGAACTCATACATACTCAGGGTAGCCTCACACACCGAGCATGAAATCAAACAACTTTTCACTGAAGCAAACTTCCCATCGGAAAGGGGCCTTCAACCTCAAGCTAATTTTCGAAGAAAACAGAAAAAAATATACTTCAGTAAAATAAAACTACTGTTCTTACTAAAGAAAAAAGAAGAAGCATCGAGCGAAATAAGGGGATATCATCCTCAACAACTACACGGACAAAAATTACTAGAACTAATCTCCATAAAATAGTAAGTCGTCGTTGCCATCCACATAAAATTTTGTTTCTGACAGAATGACTCAAAGCTTCATTCCACTACGTTTTTACATCTTAACATGCAGCAGAAGTATAAAATAACGGAGGAAATTATGAACAAATATGGAGAAAATGAAATTTAAATTTATTCTCTCTCTCTCTCTCTCTCTCTCTATTCGGAGAAAAAGCCATACTCACATCGTGTTCAGCAAAAAAAAAAAAAAAAAAATCGCAAAAAGAGATATGAGACGGTTACTAAATTTCACTAGAGCGAAATTCAGATAAAAAAAAAATAGGTTCCTTCAACAAACACCGCAACCATCATGTCTCTAAAAAGGGGTTTTTATGGCTCATGCATAACAAATATTTCGACATCTGAGACACGAATCCTATAATGGATATGGCATGGAGAGATTGAAAGGAAATTGCAAGAGTTGTCAACAAATTAAAATACATATGCAACAGTAACCGAACATATACGGTTCCTCAGATGGTAATAAAGGAAATGACTCCACTATTAATTGGGAGGGTGACACCACCAAAGGAGGTTCCTAATTAGGGAGTTATGGATCCTACAGCCAGACGGTCTCTCTCTCTCTCTCTCTCTCTCTCTCTCTCTCTCTCTCTCTCTCTCTCTCTCTCTCTCTCTCTCTCTCTCCAATTTCAAATAACGATACTTTTTAACTCTCGCTGATGTTTACAGAGACTAAATCTCCTGTATATATATATATATATATATATATATATATATATATATATATATATTTTTACGTAATATAATATAGTATATGTATATATGTATGTATATATGTATGTATATATATGTGTATATATATATATATATATATATATATATATATATATATATATATATATTATATATGAAATATAAACTGGATGCATAATGAAAATATATAAACTGGATGCATAAATCTTTTTATTTATTGTTTCAGCAAGCATTCTGGAACGAGTTGGTTGCCCTAAGGAATGGTATCAGCCAGAGAGCATGAGGCCTGGTGGAAACATCTGGACTCTGTCCCACCAACAATGACAATGAGGGGAAAAGAACAACTACAACCTACTTTTGTCGATTAACTGCTAGGTCGACACAAGCACAGTGGAATGTAGCAAACCTCGAATCAATAAACATCGGTCAAGAATCAAACCTAGATTTTTTACAGACAAGAAGAGTGTCCTTGCCACCGGACTACGAAATAAATTATGTTTGAGACTCTGTATGTATATGTGTTTTGACAGATATATATATATATATATATATATATATATATATATATATATATATATATATATATATATATATATATATATATATAATGAATGATGGTGTGTGATGATAAATAAATAATCCATAGATTAATCAAGCAAGAAGTGAAATAGCAGGGGACGTGAGCACAGACTGGGAAGAAACTTGGAGTGTCTATAGGCAGATGGGAATGCATAAAGTAAATGTTGAGCCAACGTACTTTTAAGGCAGTGAAGTTGCATGTTGTATTTGAATCTTAAAAAAATGTTAAAGCTGTTGATAAAAACTATGCCTGTGTGGTATTAGTTTATATCAGAAGAAAATGTAAATAAATAACCTTAGATTTAACCAGACCACTGAGCTGATTAACAGCTCTCCTAGGGCTGGCATAAAGTGATTAGACTTATTTTAAGGCAGTGGCTAAGAACCAATTGGTTACTTAGCTGTGTGGACAGAAGAAAAGAATGGTAAGAACTGTGGAGATGGGTAGAAGTAGTAAAAAGGTTGGGAATAAGTGAAAAGGATTAGTGTTTTGAGATAGTACAGTAGTGGAAAGAGAGACGGATGATAGGTTAGCGAAAAATGGCTATAATTCAGTACTTTTAGGAGGAAGAAGAGGATAAGGCCCAGAAAACGCTGGGTAGATGGTGTGAAAGACGTAATGGAAAGGGATGGACCTAAATCCACAAAGGACGAGAGTATAGCAAAGATAAGAAGTGGATGACGCAGTGCGTGCGTGGGAAGGTTCGGGAAGCTCCTGATGAGCCTTCTGTGCAAGCATATGACACGGCCATATTGTGACGTTTCCTGCGCAGGGATTATCTACAATATAACAATTTTTCTTAAGACACTTCTCTGTTAAGAATATATGTATGTATGTATACATACATATATACACATTATAAATATATATATATATATATATATATATATATATATATATATATGTAAAAACATATTTCATTTCCATCATATATATATATATATATATATATATATATATATATATATATATATATAAATACATATTTGTATATGTACGTCTGGCCGTATGTGTGTGAATTTAACGAACATCAGCATTTTAGACACTGTTTGAACAGCACCTGAAATGCCATTGCAACCAAGTTGGCAAAACTCACCTTTTCACGGTTGAGAGGATGACCAGATGCAACCAGGAAGATATATTATGGGCATTAATAAGTCTTGTTACCAATGCAAACCTTCACACTTGAACTCCGATTAAGCGCAAAGAAATAAGACGAAAATAAATTCATATACAGGTACAAAGATTTTTCTCTGACCAGACGATAACTAGATACACTTTTCCCCAGGTATGCCGAATATTTACAGCAGTCAACAAATCCTCTGAACCTTTCTGAACTTTTAAAACTACCAGGAAAGGCAAATCAAAAGGTAAAAGCATAGTCAAGGCTCGCGGTGCAATAACGAACCATTTTCCTCTTCCCCCTCTGCAAAATTATTATTAAAATACCTTAGTTTAACCAGACCACTGAGCTGATTAACAGCCCTCCCAGGGCTGGCCCGGAGGATTAGACTTATTTTACGTGGCTAAGAGCCAATTAGTTACCTAGCAACGTACAGCTTATTGTGGAATCCGAACCACATTATACCGAGAAATGAATTTCTATCACCAGAAATAAATTCCTCTAATTCTTCATTGGCCGGCCGGAGACTCGACCTCGGGCCTAGCAGAGTGCTAGCAGAGAACTCCATCGACTCGTCCAACGAGGAACTCACTCTGCAAAAACCACTCCACTTTGTTTCAACCAAATGGTTTCCAAAACACAGATTAGGAATAATTTAAAAAGAAGCTCTCGATATTTAAAAGGCATTAAAGAAGCTCTCGATATTTAAAAGGCATTAAGTTGTTTGAAAATCATCATGAAACAAGCAAACGTCCAGCTGAGGTGCGTCAATGTCTTCGACCCAGACTACCGTTACTGATTACAAGCAATGATCTCAAGTGATACACATTAGTCCAGCTGTTCTGTAATACAGTCTCCATAGCTATAGTGCAACTTTCTTTTCTGACCTCCCAAAGCAATAATTTCCACATTAATTCTGCCCCGCCCCCTTGATAGCCGTAAACATTCCATAAAGGTAAAAATAAAAAGAAACGCGAACCTCGACCAACTGATGGCTCAAAAAAAAGAGTCCGATAAAAATTGACCCGAGATTACAATAACGCTCATAATCTACATAAAATTCTTAAAAGTTTAGCTACTCAAGCCATCCTCTAAGGAAATATATATAAAAACTAATCTTTATTGTGCAATGATATCCTAATTCCTACTTTACGTTTGGAAAACTGGTGAGTCGCCTCTCTCTCTCTCTCTCTCTCTCTCTCTCTCTCTCGCTGTCACACACACAAAGATATGGACAATCCATCTGAGCTGTCTGCTTCCCTGGCGCTGACAAATGCTAACACCAGGATCGCCGGCCATTACCGTAACCAGCTGATTGGAACCTCGTTTATATTCAACGAATCTACGCGCGGATTACTACTAAGCAAGAAAGGAGGAGTTCTAATCTGCTGAAAAACGAAATAAAGTCACCTGGGGAAATAAATTGTATTATCTATAATCCACATGGGAAAGCTTACAAGGAAATCTATCGTTCTTCCATATTAAGTTTCCTATAAATCACATTTTTGCAAATTATCTTCTGTATCTAATCACATATTTTTGCAACCCTTATCTTGACTGTATCTAGGGCCTCTGAGAAGCGACATATGTTAACATGCCTCTCTCTCTCTCATTACCCCAGTCAACTCCCATTCACAGATTCCATCAGAGCACTGAACTGTATGATATATGTGGTAGTTTAAGTCCCATTTATCATCTCTGTCCTGGCGCTAACAAAATTCCAATGAACGTCCGTCTATTTCTGTTTGTCACGTAGTAATTGCAGAACCCTCCTAAGAGCGCGAAGTCAGCTCCCGCATCTGTTGGGAGCCAGCCATGCAGAGTAGCTCCGTAAATGTTGAAGGGTTTTCCTAGAAGGTCTAACTTTCAAGAGAAGCGTGTCCTCAGGTGGAACACCTACAAAGGAGTGTGGAATAATTAACAACAAAGAGCACTGCTCTTTCCTTAAAGTATCACTCCATTTTATTGTTTTCAGAACATTCTTCATGCCAAAACAGTATTTCAAACAAGTAGATTACTGGTGTTATATGAATTTCGTCGTAATTTCTACACGGAAAATGATTTCGTTATAGTTATATTTATAAAAAAGGAAAATAAAAATACTCAGGGGAGTAGAACAGCAGCTACACCTATATGCCCTAATTTACAAGCTCATGGTGATTGGTCCAGAGTGCAATCGATGGTGGCTGGCTACTAAGCTACTAAACGACCAAGACTGTATAATAAGTAAAATGATAAAACTTCCACGTAAGCTAAAATATATATAAATATAAAACGCGCAGAAGCCACACCAGAGGAGGCAGAGTAAACCATAAAACAGAACCACTCGAAATCAGGCATAATTATAATCAGTGCTCTCGACAGCCTAAAAGCTCATTAAGGATTTTTCGTGTGATGCGGGCAAAAACGTCATGTATACAGGCTGAACTACCTCGACAATACCTGGGCGTGATCGAAAGGTTCAAATAGGTAAATCTGCTTCAAAAATATTTCATGCGTATGTTCAATGTGAAAATGTTTTCTCCACCTCCAATCAAACCCGTCTGACGAACTTGAATCAAAATGCAATACCCCTTCTCGACACCATCTTCCTATCTAACACAATTGCATCAGTGACCCTGATTACTTGCGTCGCCAGATAACTAAAAATCAATTTCTATCATTGAGTGGCCTCACTGTCATTCCCCTACAGCAACGCCTTTGGAAAATGTTTCCATGAGCTGATAGACTTATAGAGGTACCTCATTTCTCGGGATCTTGTAGCGCAGGTAAGGGTTCCAATTTCCAAATTTACTCGTGGAGATCACCAACCAAAATTTACGCAAGTCAGTGACTTCCCACACATCTGCTGCTAACTCTTGAATTCTCTTCCAGCTTCCATTTTCCTTAATCCCTACAACCTGCCCTCTTTCAGCAAACAAGCATAACCTCATCTGTGATTAGAGCCGGTCCACCAACCACCCCTTATTTTCCTTCGTTTCCTACACGTCTGACCTAAAATCATGCTCTAAATCCCGGTTTCCTATGCCATCACTATCTATTTTGCCTTCATGACACCGGTAATGCAACAGTAAACGAGACAAAAAACGCTTACTTCGGCGAAAAGCCGCTCTTAAAAACCAGGGATTATCAATTATCATCTTCAAGTGGCCTAACCCCTCATGCATCGCAGGAATCCTGGACGATGGGTCGGATGACTTGCAGCAGTGCCATGCCAGATGATCCCGCATGACCTTTTATTTGTCACGCCAAACTTAATAAATCAATTAGCTTTGCTGCTTCAGGTTGAATTTTGATGAAGCGCACGTAACCATCTCTTTTCCATGTAGTACTATTCACATAAAGATGCATCGAAATAATGCATATGAATTAATCTCGATATCAGAAAATGAAATCTGATACCTAAACCCGTAAACAGAGTTTTATCACCAGCTATTTCTTTCAATAATAACAAGGATTTGCATGTAGAAGCAAAATAAGCTCCCTAAAATGAAAAGAGATTCCACCAATCCAAGTACAATTAACAGCCTTTGTAATCCGTATAATCCGATAGCAAAACAAACAAGACGAAATGGTTTTTGAACTGGTGCCATATACAGTTATATTCGTCAGTCATACCGCAGATGCACAATGAAATGCCAATATTTATTTTATGTACTAAATACTGAATGCAAAAATAAAATAGAGGAAAATAGCATCACAATGAATATAACCCAACGGTGCAAAGCTCCAGAATCCAACCCTTAAAATTTACGGAGATTCAGCTGCTTTCAATTTGAACTAAGAAGTTTGTGTTAGCGCCACCTTGCTCTCACTGACAATTCCTATTTAACTGAAGAATGATACAGCTACCTCGTTCAAAATCATAATCAACTAGACTAACTGGTAATAAAGTCTATTTCCTAAGTGATGTGGGCATGCTGGCGTAATAAACGGTTCCAGTAACTGAGCTACACGTCATCGAAGTCTGTGATTACGCTCGAGATCCCAAAAGGAGCAAAAAAAAAAAAAAAAAAAACAGACACCTTCAAGACATACTCCCACTATCTCCAACCAGTATACGAAAAAAAAGTGGTCGCAAAAACGACCTTGGCATTTAACATCTCGCAAATTGCAATGGCAACCGAAACAAGAGGTTCATTACTGTTGATGGAAGTTTCCACGTTGTCGAGTCTGCTTCTATCGCCATTATGGAAAGCCTAGGTCGATCATCAATCACTCTTTTGGCAGTGGTGAACCGCGCTTCAAAAAAAAAAAAAAAAAAAAACGCCGTAGTACATAACTCTCGATAATCGTAGATCCCATCATTATCAATGATATAAGCCAAAGTTATGATGAAGAGCCATTATCAATAGAATTTATGATGACAAATAGCTGTGAGGCTATTTATGCTCACATAAAATCGCAGGTCCCGACAAAATAAAATACAAAAAATACAAGAGTGGGTCTATTATTATGATTGCCACAGGTGAGATTACCGGTAAGGAAAATTCGACGGACTTTCAAAGCATTTACGGCGATAAAAGTAAGAATTGATTGTTAAATCAGTTCGAAGGTCCATGCTTACAACTCCAATGTGTCATAAAACGCGTTTAACTTTAGACTCGATAGGAGAAAAAAGTTATCTAAGTGATAATATATACACTGATCACTACTGACCCGATAAGATAGGACTAAAGAAAGTGTTAACGCTATACGATGCTCTTTTAACATACGGAAACATGCAGCATCTTATTTCAGTTATTTCCGTTTAGGGAAATAAGGTAAAAATTTATAATTAAGTCATAAGGATGTGAGATATCGCTGGATTTCATTTTAGACTTACTGGGTTATAACTCAAATTACTTGGGGTTTTTATTCCTCATCACAGCAGCAAAAATATGAAAAACAATCGTGGAAATTTTACTTGTTTTTTTTTTAAAATTTTTTTTTTTTTTACGTCTTAAAATTTTGGGATAAAATAAAATGTTTTAAAAGTAAAAAATGAGAGATTTTGATGTCTTAAATACTGGGATAAAATCTAGAGACAATTTTCTTAAAATTTACATTCAAGGGTCTAAAAATACAGCAGGTCCTCAGTTTTTCTTTTACTTCACAATTTTGGGGGGAATAAATCAGAACAAGGATTTTTTAATTTCTATAACTTATAGATATAATATTGAACGACGTTTGGAAAAGGCCTTTTTTCTCACTTAAAGCGAAGGTGAAGAAGAAAACTCAGAAAATCTTCGCAACGTATCAAGTGCAAGCATTATTTACCATTTGCAGTCTAACAAGACACCAAGTAACTTATAAGGGCAACGAAAGTTAATGCCTTGACAAAAGCCCATGAAAACGTTGTTTTTGCCCACTCTCCGCAAAATCCATTTCGGTCGCGGATGCAATCTGCTGATCTAATCCTTCCCTAAAACCACAACAAACGTATATACGACGAGGCCATTTTCGTCAAGATCTCATTTGCATAAAAGTTGTAAGGTTATCCACAAATCTCGTCAGCAACATTTTATATTTACCTTTAAATCTTGTTAACATCAAAGAAACAATTCGTAGGAAAAACTTTTATGCTTTTCTTGGCTATTCCTTTACGTAAAAGCAACAAATACCTATTAAATTTTCCTTGCATCATGACATGATATAATAATAATAATAATAATAATAATAATAATAATAATAATAATAATAATA
>NC_089792.1:31931170-31943670 GCF_040412425.1 Macrobrachium rosenbergii | reverse complement strand
ACCTAGTATTTCGAACAATTAACGTAGATCGGCGGAAGAATAATACTTACAAAGAAAGCTCCTTTGTTTTCTTTGAAACTGTACAAACAATGCTGGGCTCACAGATGCTATACACACTATATATATATATATATATATATATATATATATATATATATATATATATATATATATATATATATATATAATATATAATATATATATATATATATAATATATATATATATATATATATATATATATATATATATATACCATGTCTTTCCTTTTTAAGTGGAAGAGACGTCAAATGGAGTTCATTTCAGGTCTCAGCAAGTCTTTTGGGGCGAACAAGACATGCCCCTCAAAAACCTAAGTGCAACCTCGACTGACGCCCAATTTACAGGTACTTAAATAAAAAACTTTTGTAATGAATCTTTCTTTATTATTATTATATATATATATATATATATATATATTATATATATATATATATATATATATATATATATATATATATATATATAAATGTGAGCACAAGTGTACTTTACACATTTGGTGTGTATATATACAGAATACGTGTAATCTGCCAGTTTAAGGTATTTTTCAACTTACATTTCAACATAATCAGAGCAACGATGAATAGCCAAGTTTAGAATAAATTATATAAATTCATAAAAAAAACATCAACACAAAACTGTCTCTACTTCCCGCTGACAGTAGTGTAACCAAAAGATCGAGCAAAGAATCTCGAAATTGCAAGAAGGTACACGAACTTACATTCCATAAAAAGACGTGAATGCTTCAAGTGAAAGACGGTGGAGACCTTTACAAAAACCAGCGACAAAGGGAAGAAACGCTGCACATCGGCAATAACGTAACAGCAGTAATGGTCTTTAACTGGCGCGGTCCTACTACATGGAAGATTCAATAAATACGAAGGCAAAATTAGTTGCACTGAAAAAATAAGACCTGAAACTTTACTTGAAGAAAGTAGACCTTTAAATTAATATCAACCGTGAGCTTAGCATATTCTCCAGAAAACGCGGAGTACCAAGCGAAACTTCCTACGCTATTTTATTGTTGTTATACCTACGATAAGTGGTGCCAACTATATCCTAAATTGACTATTTCAGGTCCCGCTCTAGCATAAACGTTTAGCTAAACTTTATATTCGACACGTAATTGGCGTTTAATTAGCATAAAACACGCGCTAACGGGCTATTTGCCTCCAATTTCATTGTTGCATTTTTAAGTAAATTTCATGTT
Source organism: Macrobrachium rosenbergii (assembly GCF_040412425.1). Taxonomy (NCBI): domain Eukaryota; kingdom Metazoa; phylum Arthropoda; class Malacostraca; order Decapoda; family Palaemonidae; genus Macrobrachium; species Macrobrachium rosenbergii. The sequence continues at coordinate 31,942,422 of NC_089792.1, read as the reverse complement.
AACTGTAATACGAACTTATATACAAAACGTATTCTTAACACCTTTAAAAAAACATTCAAAAGCAAATTTGATTAAGTAACTTTCAATGGAAATTTATTTTACATCAAATATGAAGCAATAAATGATATTAGCTTCCAGGCTTTTGAATTTAACCTTGGTTGTTTGTATCTTTATGATCATTACCGTTTCAGTTTTCAAGTTTTCCCAAATGCATTTATCAGAGAATTTAGGATTACCTTTCCGTATATTATTAGAAATTCGTGCTACCTTTGCTACAGCTCAGAATAATGTTCAATTTACATTTCACAACATTTTAACAAAAAATCACCGACTTTAAAATGTTACAGATTAGATCATTAGAACAAAGATGGGGCCAAGGCATCCAGAGCCAAATAGAACTTCTTCACGAATGATTAAATGAATGAATGACTCCACAAACCATTAGCCCTCTTTGTGAGGGAAAAGTTAGTCACCTGCGCAAACCCTAATGGTGACCCGTTCCTAGGCCAACAAGCAACGACCACCACGCAGAAGGCTCTGGCGCTCACGCCATGGCGAGACCTATGACAACCAGTGGTCCCACTTTCAAGTGAGACGATCTCACCGGCAATAAATAAATCTGGACAGCAAGAGTGGAACTCCCTACAACTCTTGGCAAGAAACACTTGGGGATAGTTCTTCTAGCGCCAGCTAAAAAGAAAACACACACGGAATTGGTGGCAGAGGTAGGCTGATAGGCCTAGGTGGCAACTGTCACCTCCATCGCGTATGAATCGAGGCGATGACGCCTCAATTTTCTTCCAGCCCAGGAAACTTGATTGAGGGGTGGCTAGAGGTGGGCTGTATAAGTAAAGACCGCAGGTTTGTTGTCTATGAAAAATACAAATTGATTAAAAAATTTTGTCATTTGTTCACAGGGGGAACAAACCTGGGTCTTAACTAATGGATAGACTCACTTTCGGAGGGAGGAAAGAAAGTCTGGAACCGACTGGAGGTTCAGCACGCTTGGCAACTCTTCCTGGCTTAAAGATGCCTATGGAATGAAACCGAAGCCTCTGATATGATAAATAAGTGATAATTTATCAGCCAGACTTATGGGCCTTCGAACAATGTAATGCAACAATGTAGAAGGAAGTTAAAGAACTATATCTGTAGACAACATACCTTCGTGGCCACCAATAGTTTGTATCAATCCTCCCTTCCCTTGCTAGAGAGAGGAGGAACTTGCTTTTGCAAAATTTTTAACATTCATGTAGGAATAAGCAAAACTCAAACAAAAAGGCTGCAGTCCTCACCTATATCAAACCAGATCCAGCACATGATAGAATGATTTCTCATTGCCTGCCGGGTAGAGAAGAAGAGAAAGGATAAGGAGAGACCAGTCATCTCATTTATTCTCGCTTGCATACCATCATCTTAGGTCAGATGCAAACTGTCCCGCTAGGGGAACTGGATAAGTTACACAACCTGTTGAGCAGCCACCATCGGACCCAAGGAAAAAGTGTCCAAGGACCTGTAATTAATGTCCCACAGATAAAAGGAAGTGAGGGTGGTCTGACGAAGCCAAGTGCCAGCCTTCAAAATCCTTTGAACAGACAAGTTCTTTCTGAATGCCAAGAAGGGTCTAGCCCTCTAACATCATGTGCTCTTTCATGCACGAGTTAAGGCCGCCACTAACTCTCAGTTATACTTGTGCAGTTATGCCTGCACAGTTGGCCCGTGCAGGCAAAACTGAACCCACTAACGTTCAGTTATACCTGTGCAGTTATGCCTGTGTGGGCAAAACAACATTAGTGGGCTCAGTTTTGCCTGCACAGGCCAAATAACTGCGTAGGTATAACTGAATTAGTGGGTTCAGTTTTGCCTGCACAGGCCGAATGTGCAGGCATAACTGAATGTTAGTGGCAGCCTTTAGGACTGGGGCATAAAGTCGAACTATAAGCTTGTCTGACAGTTTCCTGAAGCTAAAAGGAGATTGTATTCTTGGACACTTCTTTCTTGTTCCTGCCAATGCTAAGGAAAAGTCTTCAGCACCCTGGTCTGAGATGAAGAATCCTTTTCTGATAGCAGCGTAGTGCTCTGACAGGGCAAAGGAGCAATTCGTGCGGATCATTGTCAACAAAGTCATTAAGAGACGGAATGGAAAAGGATTCAAATCTATCATCATGAGAAGAGTGGTTTTGGGTCTTAGCCACGAATTCCGTGACAAATACGAAGGCTACAGACGTCAAACCCCTCGTATGTTTGACATCAAAGGATAGGCCATGGAGTTCACTAACTTGTTTCAAAAAGGCCAGGGCCAACAGAAAACAGTCTTGAGAGTCAGTTCCCCGTCTGACGCATGGCATAAAGGCTCAAAAGGAGCACGGGTGAGGCTGCCCAGTACCAAAGTCAGGCCCCAACTGGGTGGTCTAAGTTCTTTTGGAGGACAAGACTACTCAAAGCTCTTGAGAAGCATCGAGATTTCTCACAAGGAAGAAAGATCAACAGTCCTCACACACTGAACTGCACTCAAGGCATCTCTGTAGCCCTTGATGGAAGACACGGAAAGTCGTTTCTCTCTGCAGAGAAAAACAAGGAAGTCTGCTACTTGCTGAATAAAAGTTCCAACTGGAGAAAGCCCCGTTGACGACACCAACCACTGTAAACGACCCACTTGCCTGGTACACAGCTGAGGAAGATCTTGTCATATGTCGACTATAATTACCCCAACTGTGCCATTTTTTGTGTAACTAGTTTTCCCCAAAGCAGTAGAGTAACAGGATGTAGTTCATCCTCAAATTCTTTATTATGGTTAAGTGAATAACAGAACCATAAGCCAATAACAGAATCATTTGTGTAAATATTTTCACCTCTAACCTAAATATTGAAAAATAAAAATATTCTTAAATGATGCGACAGGTTTACAATTACTGCATCATGATCAAGCAGGCCTCATCAAATAGTAGTGACTACATATTTGAACATATCCTTGGCATAATATAATAGAGTGCCACACTTTTAACTTCCTTTATATTGGAATATACAGCACTGAGCTAACCTTAACCAGTAGCAGGGTAAAACACTGAATATATTTCTTTGACAAAGTTTGTTGTGCTATAGTTTATCTAAGATGTCCCAAGCAAATAATCATGGACTGCCATTATGCACAGACCCTTATTATATAGTCATTAGTGAATTTTCTTAATTCTAAATCACCTGAACCTCAAAAACATGAACGAATGACAAATTGTAAATAAAAAGTCTTTATAAGTGGCCAGACTATAATTTGCCTATGATGCATTAACTTTTTACCATGAGAAGCAAAGTATGAAATACTCTTTGTTCATAGGAAACTGTGATTCCAAGTGGTTTTGTAAATCAAATTCAAGATTAATGTGCCTAAAGATTCTTTTTCCCTGCACTATACACAATGCTATAATTGCAACAAAGAAAAGTGTGCGATAAATACTAAGAAATCCAAAAGAAATACAATATTCAACAAACCCAGAAGTGGAAACGAATTGAAATTTTGCAATGAAAGATTGACAGTCTTGGAACACTGACTAATTTAGAACTGAGTAAATACTTTAATCCCTTTCTGTATTTAAAACCAACAATCCAGAGCACTTGAACATTTTGGAACACTTGCCTATTCAGTACTAAAACTAGCTCATCCATTTCACTGTAAAGAATGTCTACTTCCCTACCAACACTATGATCCTCATCTTTATTTTGCACACACACACTCACACTTCCTATATTGTCCAAACATGAATGATAATTTTCCATTGTTTTTTGTGGTTAGTATTTACTGATTCTGAATGATATCATGTGTTTCCCAACGTTCCAATAATCACATTTTCGGAAAAGCACAGGAGGGGATAGTAGATAATCGCACTTCTGTAGCCTTCTGGCTGCCAAACTTAAGGTATGCAATGTGCTAAAGGGGGGATTGGAGTCAAAATGACCCACCCAATGTCCTAGTATTTGGTAAATTTAGAGGTTAGGTTAGGATACAAGCCTGTAAATACCACTGCAAAAGTTGTAGGCCGAAGTTATGAGGGTCCAGTGAGGTTTTGCCATCCTTACTGTCATGTAGGAGCCAGCACCTTACTTAGGCTAGAAAAGGTCACAAAAGGATAAAACTCTGTAAATACCACTGCCACACCTCTTAGCTATTATATCCATAGAGAGGTAGATCCAGCTGGGGTAAACTTCACAGATACATAAGACCAAATGTCTTAGGTTAGGTTAGGAGAAGTCATTGCTCTTGTTACCATGGGCACATGTTCATTTTTTTTATTTTTACCAATTACACTCTTGAAACATTTTCACTTGCTGCTTTAAGTGTTTTAAACAGATACAGTATTTCTTTTGGCTCAATTCACCACTCATTTTTATTTTTCCCATGCACAAACCCTTGTATAGGTATACATATTGGTAAAGATTAATGCTTTTCATCAACAATAATGGGCATAAACTCATAAAACACAAGATAATCATTAGGAAAAACATGCAGCTCATGTGTTAGGAGAAAAGTTGATCTATCAAAATAATACCTAACCTTGATTCCACTTAACTACTGCTCTTCTAATCTTTAAATCTTGTTTTTCCCCACACAAAACCAAGATTTTCTACTTTGTCCTTATTGCAATTGTTTAAACATTCACCAACCACAATATAAGCTCTTGGGGAATATATAAACTCATGGCTCTAACAATAACTGACAATGACTACTACACAATGGTAGGACACCAAAATTATGGAACTTCTTGTTATATACAATGCCACATTATTATTATTATTATTATTATTATTATTATTATTATTATTATTATTATTATTATTATTATTATTATTATTATTATTCACAAGATGAACCCTATTCATATGGAACAAAGCCCACAGGGAATACTGACTTGAAATTCCAGCTTCCAAAGAACATGTTCATTAAAGAGTAGTAAGAGGAGGTAAAGGGAAATGCAGAAAGAAGAAATCTCACTCATTAGAAAAGAAAAAATAAATTAATTAATTAATCAATAGATAAAAATGTAATTAAATGCAAGGGGACTAGTATTAGGGTGGTAATGCACTGCACTCTCTTGAACTTCTTAAGTTCCAACTGCACGACATCCTCTGGGAGGCTGTTCACAGTCCAACAGTGTGAGAAATGAAGGACCTCTGAAACTGAAAAATTCGACAGTGAGGCACATTTACTGCATAATGGTGCTGCTGTTCAGCGAATCTGGTTGCTCTCGGCGAGAAACGGGGATCAGGGATCAATTGTGAATGTGAAAGATCTTTGTTGAAATACAACTTATGAAAAAGTGACAAACAAGAGGCCATCCGTCGATGGTCCAAGTCATAACTGCTAATATTAGGTAACAAAAACCTACCATCATGAACCACTCTACCCAAGAGAAAAATCTCTGGCAGAAGCAGACATCTATACCGGAGAACAGTATTCTAGTAAAGGAAGTACAAATGACCTAAAACAAATTGCATTCATTTTACCACTGTAATAAAAATATGAGGCCTTACAAACAATTCATGACTTTCGTGCGGCATTTGCTGAAACTTTCACCAAGGGTTTCTCGAAAGTAAGATGAGAGTCAAAAGTTACACCTTGAATAGTTAAAAGCTTCAGACTTATTTAGCAAAGTCCCATCCACCTGAAAGGGATGATGGGATGGAAAATCTGTACAAGATCTGCTAATCAACGGTGTTTTTGTTTTACTGAAGTTGTCTCATACCCCACCAACCACACCATTCGCTGATCCGGTCCATGTCCTGGTTGAGGCTGAGGGCAGCTTCATTTTCATAAATGAAGACTTTACTACACCCACAAGTGTTGCATCATGGGCATACTGAACAATCTTGTTTTCCAAACCAACAACCATATCCCTTGTATACACTAAAAATAACAGTGGACCAAGAACACTACCCTGTGGAACTCCACACACAATAGGTCTTGGTTTATCCCATCAACAGCAACTTGTTGCTGCCTAACTGTAAGGCAATCTCTATGTAATCCTAAAACATATCCACCCACTCCAAGATTCTGAAGTTTATAAATAAGTGCCTTGTCATTTACTAAATTGAAAGCAGCACTAAAATCAATCTGAATTACACTGCACTCAAAACCCCTATCAAGGTTCTCTTGCAAATGGCATGTCAAGTCTAAAAGATCATTGCCACTACCTGGCTGGTCCCTATACACATACTGGCTATCAGATAACAATCCTTTATATTCCACATACTTTTATAGTGGCTTGAAAATGAGTTTTTCAGCAACCTTGGAGAGCACAGGGAGAATAAAAATTGGCCTGTAGTCACTGCAGTCTGCAGATATACCATTCTTTGGAACAGGCACTGTATTACTAAGCTTGCACTCATCCACAATGATACTACATTGACATAAATATCTATAGAATCTACTAATCTTGGGAGACAAGATGCTAGAAACTGTTTTAAAAAACATGGGAAGAAACCATCAGGATCTTCTAAACCCCCGCTGTCAAGATTATCCACAGGTTTCTTAACATCCCTATAGCGAAATGTAAATGTTGTACCAAGAGGTTTAGGATGACAAGCATCAGGGAGAGGGACATCCTCAGATGATTGCTTAGCTTCTAAAGCTCGGTGAAGCAGTTCAGCCTTTTCCCTAGGACCTACTAGTAACCAGTCTACCGTCATGTTAGTAGTGGTGGAATGGGTGACAAGCCTGGTCCAAAGACAGACGATACCAACTTGGTCCACCACAGATGAGGCTGACTAATTCCTTCATGTTTCCTTTTCAAGGAATTATTGTAATTTCTCTCAGCTGTATGAACTTATCCCAGAACAGCGAGAACTTAACAAAAATGACGGCTCTTCAAGTCCTACTCAGTCTGATGTCCACACCCCCCTCCTTATCTTTCATAACCATGACAATTACAGTAATTTCAACTAATGAAGAACATTCTGAAACCCACTTTGTGCCTAACCCAATGTGTATGTTGTTTTTTATATTTTGTTAGGCGGGTCTAGGTAGAGTTAGCTTTGTAGAATTAGCTTCATTTTTATGAGTGCACAACGGTTAACTGACATCTGTGCTTTATCTGGTACTATTTTTTTTTTACTTTTATAAGCATATTAAGATTAATATGCTTGGTATTTAAGAAATCAGATATCAAAATGCTAGAATGACTATTCAAGTAGGAATGCCTAGAAGTGCACAAGTTTTGAAAAAGGTCATTAGTCTAAGTATTTAGGAAATGTATGATTTTAAAACTGAATCACAGAATACCCTGAAACACTCGTCTCTACTGTTCAACATAAGGCGCTCTAAGTTTGGGAAGTGAAGTCTGGGGGTTAAGGATGGTTAAGCTAGAGTTCATCCCTATATTTCACTAGGTTCCACATACGCACAAAAACCTTAGTTCCCAGTGTAACTCCTATTGCTGTTGAGACTTTGACGAGGGTGGTGGGAGGTTGTAAAGTATGTTGACCACATAGGCTAGTTCCGACCGAAATGAATGTCAAATTTTTCAAGAGCATAAAAAACCATCATTAGTTTATATGGTTAACGGTATAACTTATTTGCTGGCTCAATAAATATTCAGGGACTTGTAACTAAATACGGACTAGACTAAGTGTACAGAAAAATCTAGGTTTAATGTGTGCCACTGACTTACGACAACTATACTGTTCTAGGAGCAACGATTTTAAAAAAGGGGGGAACTTTTTTTAATAGTCTAGCAGCAAATACACATTAAATGATAATCACCTGAATCGTGTGGGACAGATAATGGACATCAAAACACAAACACAAACTGAATTTCAAAGGCTGGTGCGCACGAACTCGGGTTCGGGAAACTTCACTGTCAGAACTCAGACTGGTAATCCACACTGTCAATTTTGACCTACTGTCAAGGACCCACTAAGGTCGAAGCTCGAACGGTTGGAAACGGATAGTAAACATCAACCGTATTATGCTGATAAATAGTAAGTATATATCTAAATAATCATAAACTAAAGTTTCTACATACTACATACAAAATCAATTACGGTGCCATGCGTTTATAAATTATTGCATTTTGCGTTACACCCATAAACTTTAATTTCAAGTATGGTACACAACTTTTAACCAATATGTAACGAGGCGATCAAAGGAAATTACCGTATGAATTTAGTGAGATGATGAATTATGCAAAATAATTCTGTATTTGAAGATAAATCATGATTAATTGCAACACAAAAACATTTTATTTAACACCAACATGAGAACAATAGGTCACGAGCAGACCAAATGGTAGTTGTTTTGTTAGGAATGGTATATGATGATTATCAAGGAATCTTTTAGACTACACATATGCCACTGGAGGTTTATGAACCTCGTTAAATACAGAAATCTACAATTTCTTGTAATGGAAACATTTCTAGATTTAACTAGGTAGAATTCCAGCAATGTTATATTAATCTAGGTGTTATAATTGTTTCCTAGTAAATTTCACAAACTTTCTACAATTTTATATTTCTGAAAGTTAAAGATTTAGCTAAAGATAAGCAATATATGACGTTTGTAAATGAACGATGATCTGCATAAAAAGGAAATGATACCTATAGAACACATAAATTATACATACATGAGTACCCACACCCACACACACGCGCACGCACACGCACACCCACACCCACCCACACACACACACACACACATACATACACACACACACACACACACACACACACATATATATATATATATATATATATATATATATATATATATATATATATACATACACTCCCCTGGAACACTATAACACTAATAATCAGCAATTCGGTTTTGAGCTTGAAATTCTGAATCCGGAAAGTTTACAGTCATTCGTTTTTGGTGTAAAAGTGATTAAAAGATAGTCTAGCGAAAGAAATTTGGAAAGAATCTGCAGTTTGATTACCTGAAGTTGACAGATCGTTCAAGTGCACATCAATACAATTGGCCATTATAAAGACATATGTTAGTGACAATATGCGCTCCCGTTTAGTGTAAAGTTGAGAATGCCCGTGGAGAAACGCTGTTAAGTAAGCAGGGATGGAAATTACGATGTTCCAAAATGGAAGGCCACGGGGAAGTTGCTACGATTACAAATCATATCCTGCAGTATGGTGGAGTAGCTAGCCAAGGTAAGATATGTTCAATTGAATGAGGGAAAGGTTTCAATGGAATGAGAGAAGAATATTTGATCCCGTGTGGAGCAAAGATGATGTGTGACTTATGAGGACACAATATTACTTAGCATAACCGAGGAAGGTGAGTAGTAAGATCTGCTGGCGTTCAGTTTATTTTAGTCCACCTTGAGTATGTTTTTCATTTTCTTTGTAAGCCTAGTGTTGTCATAAAAACTAGATGTTGTCATGAATGGTGATGTTGCAAAATTGCATTTTCCTTTATGCCTAATTAGCAGGTCTGTAATATTTTTATTGAGTTTCTTTAAAGGAGAAGTGACATTCATTTGTGTATTATCTTTTTTAAAAGTATTTGGCTGTATAGTATTGATAGCACACTGCTTTTTGTGTGTGCCTGACAGATTGTTGGAACTCCAAAAAGCCTACCTACTCCATGCTTTATTTTTGGCTTATTCTGTCGTCATGTAAACCTTCTATTGTACATTCTTACAGTGAATAAAAGGCAACTGATTATGAAGATATCTTTGCTTCCAAACCAACCAAGTTTTAACAAGATCTGAACCGAGAAAGTTAAACAGATGACTTGAGGATGGGCAGGAGGAAAGAGCGGTGTTTGCTTGGACAATGTAGTGATGAATATGGACTCAGAAAAAGATAACGTTAAAACTGACAGATATGCAATGAGAGGAGTCTAGATGGTAGAAGCTGGGTTAGGGGAGCCCAAAAGTCATCAGTAGCTTGAGTTAAGAGTGGTTTGAGCGCGGCAGTGCAACGTCTCGTTAAGGGTGGTGAAAGATTGAAAGCAGTTGATTTGTAGAAGATCTAGGCAGAAATGTGAGGGTTATTGGTCTGATGAAAGAGGAGGCATATAAAAAAAAAGTAACGAAGATAGCAGGGTATATCCAAATGATCTGGAATAGAAGAGGAATGTCTTTGAAAGCCATCTCCCCTTAATGCAAGAGAAGTGTGAATGTTCAATAAAAAAAAAAAAAAAATGGAAGCACATGTAAAGTAAGAAGAATTAAAAAGGTGAAAAATGAGGAGTGCCCAGAAACAGGCTTAAAACCTTAGCATTGGTTAAAAGATGGGTCACGGTGTTTTAACAATGGTTTGGTCACATAAAGACATTAAACGACAAGAAGTTAGTTAAACGGGTCCATAATTAGGCAGTGTTGAAAGAAAGAAGGAAAGGAAGACAGAAGTGCCGGAGATATGAAAAGGAAGAAACAATAAAATGGCAGGGTCTTAATATCCACGAAGTGAGTGAACGCAAGCAAGATAGAAGTGAGTTGTGCAGTGTGCGTAATGGTTTTTACGCTCTACTAATTATTAGGTTACTAATCAAATTAGTATTAATAGACAGATAGGTCATTATTGCTCAGTTGTGTATTTGTGTAAGCATTGAGTATGCATAAGTGTGTCACATTCAAAAACACTGTTTTTGTGAAAAATCTCCAGTGATATCCCTTTCTGTTTTCAAAGGGATTTTCTAGTCTTTAGCCTTACTTGCAATTCACATAAAAGTGTATGAAAAAATGTCAGAAAACGATAAAGCAAATGGAAACGTATAAAACTAAAAAAACAATTTATAAACAGAAGACTGCATTTTACGTGTTCAGCTGCTTTTTCAATATAAACTAGACACTCTCCACACTCCATTTGAAATAAAACTGATATATTACTATGACTCTCCTCAATCATTTCCACAACAGGCACATGAGTAGTGTAGGAAGCAAGTTGATGCTATACGAGTTTACTGCACAAGAAGTACTGCTAATTAAGGGGTTAGAAGCACGAACGCGGTAGTCTTAGATCTATTGTTTTCCTCTGGAGTTAAACTTTATTCATATCAAAACTTTTTAGATCTGTTTTTCATGAAGTGAATATATTAACATGCTTTGCTGAGGCTATTGTTACAAGCTAGTGAAAAGTTTGAGTAATGCCATTACAGTGACCTTACAGGGAACTCATCTGAAGGCTTCATAAACTGTGCTCAAATACTCTCCCAAGGACACGTGACATGTGGTATGCTTTGATTATAAACATATACACACACACAAACATACATACATACATATATTATGTATATATATATATAT
>NC_089792.1:31911170-31926170 GCF_040412425.1 Macrobrachium rosenbergii | reverse complement strand
AGGAGATTGGAAGCAAAATTATTAAAACCATCCATGGATTCCTTTCTCACACTGCTTAACAGAGCATTCATATAAAATCGCCAAATCAACGCTATTCAGTTTTTACATGTAAACATTTTATCACACAAGTTCTGTTGGTAAATATGAATAACTACAAAACACTTCCTCGGCAAGTATAACTCGGCATTAGCGAAGTCTCTTGCCAAATGCAGATCTAGTTCATGTTTTAGTAATTCATAATACAAATAGGTATTACAATATTCACGGTCATCAGTACCGTCAATGACCACTGGTCAATGGCTGGTCTTCAGAAAAAATTATCACAAAACCACTGTTTGGATCTAAAACCATGTTTAGCCTTAACTAATAATTCAGTGGACCAATGTCTGAGCAAAGCGCGACTTTTCCAATAGGTTAAATGCCAATCGATATATAAAAATAGCGACACGCTGCGGCCACCGTGGAAATGATTATTCCAATGGCCAATAGACATTCACACGTTTACCTTTATTAGATTTGGATATATTCCATTTCTAGGTAAAACAATTTTTAATTACTCTTTGGAGAGAAGAGACATTCCAAATAAAATCTTTAATAATCAATGCATGCATGGCCTGGGTCCGACTCATCCAAAACTGCAAAACCGTACAGCAGTATTCAGTCACTTAAATTTCGACATCGGTTCCCGATCGAGATAGTGGTCAATCTTCAAACCGGATTGCGATCAAAATTCACTATATTAGCCTTTTGTCTGTGGTCGACCATCACTAATACAGCAGTTAGATGACACTCTGCTCATATTTGTAATACTCGTTTCAGTTGAAGAAAGTATTTTAACAACAAAGCGCTAAACTAATCCTGCAAAGCACACACAAACAATCAAACGACAAAAATCATTCAGAATAAATAAGGAATCTTTCGGTCATACGCAGCGGTTAACTGAAGGAAACTCAATTCCTCATCAAGACGCTAGTGAATTTGCAAAGGACGGAAATATTTTTGAAATATAATCTATTGCCAAGGCTAAAGGCAAATGTCCGCGGGAATTCAATGCCTTCGGAGATGATTAACATCGTCAAGTAGCCTACGCTAATTACCTCGTTCCAGGCCCCTATCAGTTTCTCTCTATTTTCCTCCCTTCATGACATTCTGTTTTTCCTCGACGTTCATTAAATTTTTCGTTAAAGTTAAAGAGAGCCATTAGGTTTTGCCTCTGCATTCTCGGCCAAAATAATGACTTCCATTTAAAATTCTTAAAACTTTCAACAAAGTTGACGTCTCAAAAAATCTTCCATTAGTATCAGGGAGAACCTTCCCAATTCCTAAGAGAAAACTTAATTTTTTCAGTCCTATTTTTGGGAATACTCTGTGTTTTTTTTTTCTATATTCCCCTCCTACACAAAGATTTCCAATCTAAAAAAAGTTGCATCCTGAAAACGAAATTTTGTAAGAGACCTAGTCTTTGGTAATGTTTTATGAAAAAAGTTCTGTTTTATTTCAGTGATACTCTGTTATCCCCCCCCCCCTTTTTTATTTTCTTGTTTGTACGCACACATATACGTATGGCCCGCGCCCTTTATCTTGACACTCCTCGAGGGGATGTCTCCGGAGAGTGTTAACTTTCTGACCTCAGCTATGACTTTTGAATGAGGTTGTTGGCCCATGTGTGCAGTTCTTCATTGAACGGGTTGGTACCGTTCCAGGCTAGCACTCTACTGGGCCCGCGTTCGATTCTCCGACAGTCCAATGAAGAATTACAGAAATTTATTTCTGGTGATAGAAATTCGTTTCTCGTTATAATGTGGTTCGGATTCCACAATAAGCTTGGTAACCAATTGGTTCTTAGTCACGTAAAATAAGTCTAATCCTTCGGGCCAGCCCCAGGAGAACTGTTAATCAGCTCAGTGGTCTGGTTAAACTAAGGTATACTTAACTTGTTGACCCATGTCCTCCTCTGCCCTGGCTGCGAAGCAATACGATCGAATAATTACCAGGTGCTTTATCTTTGCTCGAGTCAACTAAGTCCCAAAAATTTTGATGAATCGTGTCCATATCGTGAGCTTCAACCAGGAATCGAACCAGGTTCTTCTCTCTAATTAGAAGTAGCATAGTCACTCGCCTTGGAGAGAAAAGAGTTGAGTATATCTTAGATTAACCAGACCACTGAGCTGATTAACAGCTCTCCTAGGACTGGCCCGAAGGATTAGACTTATTTTACGTTGCTAGAACCAATTGGTTACCTAGCAACGGGACCTACACTTATTATTGGAATCCGAACCACATTACGTCGAGAAATGAATTTCTATCACCAGAAGTAAATTCCTCTAATCCTTCACTGGGTCTTGAAAGCACATATATATGTGTGTATATATATATATATATATATATATATATATATATATATATATATATATATATATATATATATATATATATATATATTACATACACATAAATACATACGTACCTCTGTGTGTGAGTACGCGTGTATGTTTGTACGGGAGTGAGAGTTTAAATGCCAGTATTAAAAAGTGTATGAATACCAATTCCGGTATAGGTTACATAGCATCGAATAAGTGTAAATTATACAGAAACGCACTCAAGACAGTAACATTCATATTTTCTTTTCAGCGAACATTAAATGTTTCATTTGGCAACACGAGGGAATTCTTGCTGCTACATGGCCGGTAAAATTTGATAATGTAACTTGCCTTCATAATGATATTACACAGCCTTCATCTCCTGGGATGAGAAAGAAACGATGGTGGGGAGAGAGAGAGAGAGAGAGAGAGAGAGAGAGAGAGAGAGAGAGAGAGAGAGAGAGAGAGAGAGAGAGAGAGAGAGAGGAGAGGAAAATTTGTACATCGAAATGAGGCAATATGAATGGAGAGGGAAATTATATTTAGCCAACGAACCCCCGAAATATGACTGTTGGTTGTTGTTGTTGTAGTTTTACTATTAAAATAAGACTTAGAAACAAATCTAATATATAAATCAATTACCAGAGGTTATACGATACTCTTTGTATAACATTAATTTACCATTACTTCATTACTCTCTGAATATATGCTCCAACTTTCCGCCACTTCATAAAATGGAGGTTTGGCAATTCAAATGTTTGTTGTTTTCCTAAATAGAACATAACTGGTGGGGAAAAATCCTCAAAAGAGACGTACGACCATTCTTTAAACCTACTTCGTCTGTTGAACATTCACCAGTTATGACAGTCAACTTCCAACCATTTAAGACGGGATATCTTGGATTCCTTTCCATTTGTTAAATATTTTTCGACATCTCAGTAAGTCAGAAAAAAAAGGAAATCAGTAGGATAGAAGAACAAATCAAGTCACAAAATCTGACGTTGCAAACGATGAAACTCAGTTCTTAATGGTAATGAATTAAGGCTTCCCCTCCACCGTCTAAATATCAATATTAATTTTTATTATTAAGTTACATGATCTATACATATTTCAAAATATCCTTTCCACTTTCTTTATATCAGTTCTCTCAAGCCCTCATCTCTCTTTCCTGTGAAAATGCAGGTTCAGGAGCTGAAGAGACGGACAAACAGACCTTACCCACCAGCATTAAGATTCCTAGCGAGTAACCAAAGGATGTGGCCTGAATCATCTCAGCATCGGTATAAATAACCAGACGATGCCAAATAGGAAGGATTTCATCATTCTGTAGACAATGCCTTGGGAGCTTCAGAAAGTCCATAGGTAAAAGGGATTGCTTCCCAAATAAGAAACTAACCATTTCAGTTCTCCAAAATCACTCCCATAAAAGAATCTTTAAAAATTTATATAACAGGACC
This sequence comes from Macrobrachium rosenbergii, assembly GCF_040412425.1. Classification (NCBI taxonomy): domain Eukaryota; kingdom Metazoa; phylum Arthropoda; class Malacostraca; order Decapoda; family Palaemonidae; genus Macrobrachium; species Macrobrachium rosenbergii. Next base: position 31,922,353 of record NC_089792.1, on the reverse strand, counting down.
TTAAGATAAATGTAATCATCTTGATCAAATTGTTTAGTAAACCATAACCACCCTAAGTCAAAAGTATCTTTGTTCTACTACATCTGTACTGCTGCAAGTAGTGCAACAGATAACCTAATCGCTATATCAGACACCCAGATAATCTCTGCAGAAATCATCATCTTCTTGTTTTCCCATTTTGTATGGGGGTACGATGCCTTCATTTGAAGGACTCTGATTTGCCTTTGGGGTGACTGTAGGCTCGATCGGCTGCCCTGCCTGTCAAGACCCTGGTAGCGTATGTCATGTATTGTACCGGTCACCAGGCCCTTTCTCCCAGCAGCGAGGAGTCGTTGCGCCGTTTTAGGTCGACAGTCGAGACGTGTGAGGTGTATGTTATGTTTTTTTTAGAAGACGTTGGAGTGGGTTTGTTTGTGTGTATTAGTCTGTAACACCCATTTGCTTTAAGGAAACCTATCTGTTGATCACATACATAATCCCGAGGTGTCTACACAAATAGCAAAGTGTCCGCCTCTCTGACATGATTAATGTCAAATCGTCAACCAGTTTCTCAAGGTATTACATCATCCACTTTATTATGCAGGTTTGATACAGACAATTTTCTTTTTTTAATGAGGAGGCTAGTGGGGAACGCAACCAAATGCTTTATTAGGCAGACGTGTGAAGGAAACAAGAAAAAAGATGAAAACAATGACAATTTGGGAAAAAAACTCAGCATGATAAATTTCCAAAGCTGGTACCGAACCGAGCAGTACGGCGATTGTTAATTTCCACAGTAAATGTTGGATTTGGCAGCCTAGCAAATATTACCAGTTCAACGTAACATAAGTCAAAATAGTACCTGCCAGTTTGAGAGAGTGAAGGACCTGCGTTCAATTCCAGGGCGAGGAGAGGAACAGTATAGGAATCAGAGTGCCTATGATGTCCTACACTTTTAATTACCTACTTGTTTGTTAGTGAACAACTTAGGTTCGTTAAGGAGTGGGGATAGAGAGCTACAGGAGAGACAGAAAGAAAATTGGATTGAGGGGTCAGCTCTGTGTCAAAACGCACACCATTATCAGATTAAAAACGGGATAGGGAAAAAAGAATCCTGGGAAGTATACTCTCAGTTAATCACACAGACATAAGTTAAAGCGTTCGCGTTACGATATGATCTGGTATAACAGTTTGGGAATTCAAAACATCAAGAATATATCATTCTGCAAAATTACCAAGGATAGACCAGGTCTTGAATCATAAAAGTAGTAACAAATTTTCTTGCATTTCTAAACAACTGTAATTTTAAGGACTTCCGAAAGGTTCCATTTTCTAAAGCACACATCTACAAGATAAGAGTTTCAATATCGAGGTAATAACAAAATTCATGATAGTCTTTTGGCATCTCATTTTTAAAGAAAATTTGGTTATTACGTTCATAAATGCCCAGGAGGATATGAGGTTGTAAATTTAATTCCATATATAGAGAGAGAGAGAGAGAGAGAGAGAGACTGTAATCTCAAAGCTTGGCAGAACAAAGCTTTCGATTCTTTTACAAAGTAGAAGCAACGAAAGCAAAATTAATATTGAAAAGCTACATTCTGGAACTTGAATTTCGTCTGTCATCCAAAAATATGGAAGCCAACTAAAGTACCTTGGGTAACTAGAACCTCTATAATGCATTTCTAGGAACATTAACCTCCATTTAATAATGGATGGGCCAAGGTTACGAGCATCCGGGATAAATCATTAAGACCAGCCAATTAGGAATTACGGCCTCAGGAGCATTAGGATGTGACCGGTTGGCCTCAGTCTTTAACACATGGATGGCCAGCCAGCGTTACATATTACACAGTTACCTACTGACTAATGAAGCTAGAATAATGACTTAATTACACTGTTCTCCCTTCAAAATATTACCTACCGTCGGCAGAATTATCGAAAGCCCTTGTGAGGACTAATATGCACCATCTTATAAGGTTTTAAACAATAGTTTACCTACAGTATTTGAATACTCACAATATACTATACATACATACATACATACATATATAAAATATATATATATATATATATATATATATATATATATATATATATATATATATACATATATACATATATATATATATACAGTATATATATATGTGTATATGCATAATAATAATATATATATATATATATATATATATATATATATATATATATATATATATATATATATATATAAGTGTGTGTCTTTTGCGCATGTGTATAAGTAGACAGCCTAATCGAATAACGACCTGAAAAACCTAGTAAAGGAGACTAGGGCTGTTATTTTGCTACGTTTCTCGAATTACTGATGACGACTAAAGTGATGACTCACCGTAATGACTATACTTTCTGGTTTTCGCACAGAACATATTTGTAAAATATACAAATACAGATTCTCTCTCGCTTCACCCGTTTCTTTATATGTTCCTGTGCTTTCTAAACTCCTTTGGAGGGTATTTTTGGATTATATCAAGCTCATACCTTTCTCCCTCTCGGCTGCGACTGAACACAGTCGAGTAACCCTTAAGCAGGTAATGTATTACTTAGGTCAATGGATGCGCAAATGGTTTCTCCTTGTTCTTGAACTGAGGTAAGGTGAGGTAAGCATCATATATATATATATATATATATATATATATATATATATATATATATATATAATATATATATATATATATATATATATATATATATATATATATATATATATATATATATATATATATATATATATATATATAACCCCCATCAAATTTGCTGCATAACAATTCTGATGAGCAACAAAGACCCTATAATCAAAGAACATTCAGGATATCCCACAACTAACGGTAACTCCATTTCTCCTAAAATGAAGTTTTATGAACTGAATACATCATGTTTCAAAAAGCAGTCTAGCAAAAACTTCCGTAATAATGAAGCTGATAAGTAAAGAAGTCTAACAAGTTGAGGGGATTATTGTATAAAATTATGATGCAAAAACCACAGGCGTGTTTATTCACACATTTTCTGGATACAGTTGAGACAGTTTAAAGAAACGGTCATTAAAGGAAACATAGAACGAAAAAACGAACATCAAAAGGATTATCTGTCAAAATGTCATTAGCACTAAAGATAATCGCGATAAACCGGTCTTCGACTTGATTGACTGAAGAAACATCCTGGACTCTACGAGTTGCTTGTTCAAAGAGTAAGAAATGACTCACGCAACCCACTCATTTATAGATGCTAATTCCGGTGCTTCTGTTTATTAGTAACTTTTCAGTTATAAATTAATCACGACTTAAAAAGGTAAAATCATGGATTATTTTAAAATGTATCTCGTGTGTATCCCAAAGATGTGGGAATAAATGAGAAAATATTTGGGTGATGAAGCCCTTACTTCACGGACAAACATAGCAACCGTCAAACTATGATCAGCGTAAACTCTTCCAGTTGGACATACAAGTGTTTAAAATCGGATTATGGAATTCATATAAATGTTATTTGATGGTAGATGGATTAACTGCGTTAGATTACTTACATACATGAAGAGTGAAAAGATGCATGACAATAATACTAAGAAATTTCGTTAATCAACGTAGAATAAAGCCTCGCAATAGTTGAAAAAAGCAATAATACTTCTGACCTAAAAGTGGAATTAGCCAAATAAAATAGAATTTCGATTGGCCATATCTAGAGTAACCAAATCAAACTCATTTTCTTTCATTGCCTTCTAAGTTTAAGCCTTCTTTATTTTAACGTTCATGTGCACTAGTCTAACCATTTGTGGAAACACTTGTTTATTCTTTCTTTGAGCTTTTGCTGAACAGTTGGTTCTTATTGCTTGGTTCTGTCAGCAGTTGTTGACTCCCTTGACTTATTCGTTAAGGAACTTCTTGTATTGCATTACAAAAATTCCAATGAAATCTCCACTGCATTATTTTTGCGTGGTTTACTTCTCATTTTGAAAGTTTCAGCATGTACTTTATGCGCTGAATCACTGTACTGTACGTCCCTTGAAATTTCATTTTTGTATTTGACTAATATACAATACTGAATAATTCTCTCTCTCTCTCTCTCCCTCTCTCTAATATATACACCCATCCCCACACCCTCACCCACAACCACTAACATCTGGTTTCATGTAGTGACGTACCCAAGTGTTTTCTGAATACTTTTTGTGTTTCTTATCTTTTGAGATTTTCCGAGCCTTAACAAGGCCATGTGTTCACTTTGAAAAACACAAGAAGCGGAGGACACTCCAGGGAGGAACAAGCTGTGCTTGAAAGCACAATAAGAGAGGGAAGGGTGGAGGAAGGAGGGCCAGGGCAGGTGGCGGCTGCCTCTTAAGTCTTAGTGTGTAGCGTTTGCTTATTTGTACGATGCGAGCTACCTACGGATTAATGCAAGGACTAGCTTTAAATAATCTTGATGAAAATAAGCTGATGTATGAGAGGCATGGAAAAAACATCGGTTACTGATATGGGTGATTCGTGGCTGTGATAACTTTCAAATCGAAATTTTCATGTGTGTGCATATTACACACACACACACACACACACACACACACACACACACACGTGTGTGTGTATTTTATATACGCTCAAAATCATATACATCCACATCGGTGATGTCATCATGAAGGATATCTGATTGAAAGGTTATCATCCCGGTGACCTTTGAGGCGGTCCTTACATATTGACCTTTTGTAGGTGGATGTGAACTGTCAGGCGAGTTCACGTCCTGAGGATTATCAATCTAATTTGAAACTGCCATCTCTTCCATTTTTGGATATCAGTCAAGGCGAGTTTAAAGTCTCTCTCTCTCTCTCTCTCTCGCTCTCTCTCTCTCAATTATTGATCATGCCGATATTATCGCTGAAAATAGCAGTTCAACGATGTGCTATGCTTGGGCTGTACTTGAGTCCGTGGTACACGTCAAAATATTTATGATTTTAAATGCAATATAATACAATATTACTCACCTTTGAGTGATACGTTAAAATGTTTTCTCTGGTATCTTGAGATGCAATATTTACATCCAAAATATATTATTTTTTTCTACGGAATGAGAAGGCGATTTCCCTCACATATAAGGTAATCTTGGATCATTGTTTCGAACCCAAAATTAAATAGTCCGTGATTTTGCTTTACTTCATCTTTATCTTTTTTTCCATGATACCCATTTAGTTGTGTTCATTATTTTCATTATCTTTCTTAGTGCACTTTATGTTGCGTGACTTGGAGGTTTGTTAGTTTTTAATGGTAACCTTAAACTGCAGATGTGAGACCTTCCTCACCCTCATCACGCGAGGCCAAAATCAGAGATATTAATTCCTGTCTTGTTCCTGGAGACTGTGTCAGTCATAAGCAATTAGTCGTGATCCTATGAATCATGGCTTCTGAACGAAGGGTCGACCAAACCACTGATGACTGGTTGCATGCCCAAGATTTGGGGACTTACGGACAGCGTTCAGATAATAAGATAATAATGAACGTCTCTGTGATGATCTAGCAGAGGTGTTTTCATATCAGAAGTATATCTAAATCTTCAGAACATCTGGGCCTCTTCATCATACTTAAGGTCAAGTTTTAGCTATACGCTGCACTGTAGAAATTAAGTCAAATGCAAAAATGAGATGGAAATAAAGTATAATACTGAAATCTTCATGGGAAAAACTCAAGAAAATGCATGGAATGAGTAATGCCTTTAACTTCTTTAATACTAAGTTACAAAGAGGCACGGTAATTTTCTTATTAAACTGGCTGAGCTTTGCCAGAAAACTTCATAATAGTTTTGGCTATCTTAGTAACATTTTACCTACGGAGTCCTGCAAACACTCCTAATCACTATTCTTAGCACCAATGCCAAAAGCCAATAATAATTAAGCTCGGTATTCATAAATTCTTTCCAGTGTACACGATCGAATTACATAAAGCACGCAAAATCACAAACTTATAAACTCTCACAAGCGGGCTCACACTCACACACACACACACCCATATATATATATATATATATATATATATATATATATATATATATATATATATATATATGTACATATACAGATATATATATATACATATATATATATATATATATATATATATATATATATATATATATAATATATATATATATATATATATATATATATATATATATATATATATATACATATATATATAAATAGACGTATGGACATGTGTATGTTCCAGCGTAACTCTGAAACGTTTGGAGCAATTTCAACCAAACTTGGTATGCATATGACTTACTATCTGGAAAAGAATACTGTGGGGGGTAAGACATCACTAGCACCAAAGGGCACCAAAGGGGGTTGGGAGTGGGAAGGGCGTCCCTGAAATGGGGCTGATTCTGCCCGTAGACTTAGTAACTAAATAAACTCTACGAATTTATCATACCTCATTTCGGTATACATATGACTTACTACCTGGAAAAGAATACTGTGGAGGTAAGACATCACTGGCACCAAAGGAGGTGGGTGTGGGAAAGGGCTCACATATCAAAATAACTGAAAATGACAGATATTAGTGTCTAATCCACAGTTTTCGAAGTCACTGAGATGAATGGTGACACTCCCAATGCCCTTTAATTCCAAGTTCAGCCCAATAGGAAGGGGGGGGGGTGAGAAGGGGTGAAAAATAAAATGTCAAAAATTACATATTAAGTGTCTAATCCATAGTTTTCCAGGTCGTTGAGATGAATAGTAACACTCCCAATGCCCGTAAGTCCAAGTTCAGCCCCGATAGGGATGGGGGGTGAGAAGGGGTGAAATATAAAATACAAACAATGCTACAGCCAATGTAACTGAAGCAACTATCTTAACAGGAAAAGGAGAGAGAGAGAGAGAGAGAGAGAGAGAGAGAGAGAGAGAGAGAGAGAGAGAGAGAGAGAGAGATTATCGGTTGTCATTCAGCGTTTTCCTTGGCAGCGCCACGTTGGCCAGCTAATATACATATGTATGAATGTATGTATTAATGTATAAGAGAGAGTGTGTGTGTGTGGTGCTTATCTGAGTGTTTAGACCGTGGGGAGGCATAAGGAAAAAAAATTTGATCAGTGAAAGAATCTATAGTTATCTGATGTCAAATTCCTGAAGTAAAAAATAAGAGCTAAAGAATTAATGACACCAACAAAATAAACTTGAAAGAAATATCCAAAAAACATTACTTAAGACAGTAAAGGTTTCTGTTAAGAAAACTTTAAAAAGTGAAACTTCGGAAACATGTCAAGAAGAAAAGTTTCACGATGAAAACTAGCGCAAAATATGTCGTTGGGTGTCAAAGAGTGCATGATAATTAAATTAGAAATGGTAATCAGTGTGCTCTTACCTACTCTTTTTGTTAGCATTTTTGGATAGGAATTCCACTGAAAATCTATGAAAATCCGAATGAGAAATGAAACGAGCGCGAGAAGAAAATTCAGAGTTTGTACCGCGCTCACATGAAACTTCAAATTTGCCTGGTGTGGTGCCCTTGTACAACACGATCTTGCTTTAGCGATGATACAGTGTTCAATAGAGCTCAGCGATTTCGAAAAAAAAAAAAACGCAAGTATACCTTGAATACATCAAATATTAACAAACCATAAATTAATAAATCTGACAATAAGGACTCGTAATAATCACTTTCTTTAGTGGCAACTAAAAAAAAACGCATAAACGAACAAACAAACAAACCAACTGTTATTCTGAGAGAACAAAAACAATGGGTCAGATCACTGAGGACAAGAGAGACGTCATTGCTGGGGCGGGAGGAGGGAGGAACAACAGAGTGACAAAGCGGGTCAGGAAGAATGGGAGGGGAAGGTAAAAGGAACAGGAAGATAAAGGAGGAGGAGGAGGAGGAGGAGGAGGAGGAGGAGGAGGGGGGGAGAGGGGGAGGACAGGGGTAAGGAAGAGGAGGATTAAGAGGAGAAAACAGAACAATAGTGACGAAGAAGGAAGAGAGTAAATCTTTCTTCTCGGATACAAACAAGTGAGAAAAAAAGTTAGACTTTCCCTTTTAAACTTTATTCGAGGAAATGCTTTCAACAAAGTGCAAGGGGAGGAGGAGGATGAGTTTAGAACTTTGACTCCTTCAAACGGAAATGGGTTTCGAATTTCGAAAACTTGAAGAGATGTTTAAAGTGGGTGAGACATTCTAACCCCCATTTATGTCATGAGTGAGTCACTACTTTGACTAATACGATCAGAGAAGTGTTGTACAAAAATATTCTACCTGTCGTCTTAGGCGCCAAGAAGACAATATACAAAATCGCAAGACAGAATAAAAATGAACTTATGAAACATTTTTAAGACTTTTTCTTGAGCAAATTTGCTCCCAGATCAGTTTTTGTCTTTCAAAGCACTTCATCTGGCTTAGCGTACATAGAATATACTGAACAGTATATTCTATGTACGCTAAGTTCACAGCTGTTATGCCTTCAATAACCCTTTGAATTATCAAGTCCCAAGTCTCAAATGTTTCTGGACATGCTTTCCCTGGAAGTTAAAAACCTAAAAGGAAACCAATGAAGAAATTTCTTTTCCGACGTTGGTCAGAAAACTGCAATGAATCGTCAGCCCAATGCACAACACTGGTCGCATATCAATGCTCTGGGTATAAGAACTCAGCAAATCAATCATGATTCGTTATCCGAAGCAAAAAACCCCCTTTCATGGAAATCATTTGTAATGATACCAACATTTTGATATAAGGTTGAACTTTTATTTACTCTGACACGCTATATGTATGGCAGAATCACAAGTCCTTTGAAAAACTCATTTCACTGTATGACGGGACAATATTTTGTATTATGATGAAAATTCTATCATCACAGCTCCAAAGCAATCTCTTAATTTCTATAATGGTTTTATCGTTATCTCTTTTAAACCCAATACTTCGTTGAAAAATACCTTGAAGAAAGCTGATAATGTTGGAACATCGCATCAAATCACATATACCTTTCAGCCACAGTTTAACAAATGCTCCTTTCCAGTTCCATTTCTCCAAATATTTATGGCCAAACTAATTACAACCTTTGGTGTGCGGAATACATCGGAACCAAATATTTCAGGAGCACTGCCATCCATCACTGGTGCTGAAGTCTTCTCAAGTCTGCACTACTCTGGCTACTTCAGATATCCCACTTTTTACTTCTATCGGTATCAATACCTTGTTCAGATTCTTATATGTCTTCAACTTGCATTCTTTGCTTGATTAGCTTCATGCATGGCCAAAGCAAAAAACAATAAAATTTCAAAATAATATGCTTGGCTAGTATTCCAAACAAACGTTTGTTCGCAAACAACATGAACATAACGCAAACCAATCCGTAATCTGAACGATTTCTTTCAGACACAGAAAACCCTCAGGATCAAAAAAGTCAGCGAGAAGCTTAAAGAAGTGGCAGCATCTTCAGCAGGACCCCAGCCGTAAGGGAGACAACAGTGTGCCAAGATACAAAACGATTTAAGAATCTCAACGCCTTTAAATGGTTTCTCCATTAGCTTTCCTTTCCAATGGATGCGATCACGCTATGCAGTCATCGTTCAAATGGCCTGTCTCACAGTCATCAATTACCTTAGACAAATCATCGGTTCTCCAGAGCGAAAAAGATCTACTCGCTGAGAATATACGGAGGCATTTGCAGCATCATTTCTGATTTAAAAAGAAAAAAAAAATACAGCATTGTCACGCACGCATGCAAGGATACACAGGTATTGAAGTGTTTGCGTAAAGATAATCAACAAGCAATAGTCAGATATGGAAATCTAGAAAATATATAAAAGATGATCGCAACTGTCTCATATTATTCTGAACTATATTCTCAAACAAAATGAATATACATCAGTTATCGAATTTCACAGCCGGATAGCCTGACACGAAATAGGCCACACAACGTTGTTCAGGTCAACAGTTATGAGGTTTACACATGAATGTGACTTCCAGTTTTACCCCGTTAGAGGTATAGCATCGGAAAGCGAAGAATGAGTGTGCCCAAGAGGGTGAATCACGTTGGGGGAGTCTCCATTTTTTCGCGAGGTACCCATTTTGAGAAGCACATTCACTCTGGTAAACCACAATGCACTCGGACAGGTAACTTCGGAGCTGTAGCTTCATCCAGACCGAAGAGACGTACGTCTAGTCAACAAGACATGTGCCATGCGATATTAAAGAGACTCAGTGTGCAGGTTGCTCGTGGATGTCTGGTTTGACACAACCATGAAAAGTGCACTTAAGCACCCAGTAAAGCTGTAATAAAAGTGCCTAACACTAGTTCGCACTTCTATAAAAGCTTCCGTAAGTGCGTTGGTGGACGCTCATGGCTTTGAAATGAACATGCTGGGGAATAACTTGCTTTTACAAACTAAGGGAATTTAAACGATTTCATGATACCTTCCATAATGCGTATATAAATATTAAATTCTAGATTAAGAGATGATTAAGCCCTATTCAGATATGCATTAAGCAGGTCAGAATCTTACCACACATTCTCTATTTCTTGAATACACGTACACACATACACACACATATATATATAATTATATATATATATATATATATATATATATATATATAATATATATATATATATATATATATATATATATATATATATATATATATATATATATATATAATATATATATATATATATATATATATAATTATATATATATATATATATATATATATATATATATATATATATATAATGTATATATATATATATATATAATGTATATATATATATAATATACTATATATATACATATATGTATATATATAAGTAAATTTCTATGCTCGTGTCCAGCTGACACTATCACATTCATTGCTCCCCAGGGTAGTGTGTAAGACATGTCAAAGCCATTTCCATCCCTCTACCACTCTCTTTTCTGTCTATTGAACTTCTATCATTTCTCTTATGGCATCACTTCTCACCTTGTTCTTATTAAAATCTTATTCTCAAAACAATATTATGTCTTAGCTTTGGTTTCATTGTCATACGGTGATCGTATAGCAACATAGTAAATTCTATTAACTGCATTATATTAATTTCCAAATTGTAGTTAGCCTGCATATTATTTGATTTTGTGTTTTCAGTCTTTCCCTAAAGTTCAACTCGAGAGAAATGCTTGTTTACGGATACCATTGTCCCTAAATATCTGAAAAGGTCAACCTAAT
>NC_089792.1:31903670-31906170 GCF_040412425.1 Macrobrachium rosenbergii | reverse complement strand
CCTGCTGAATCAAAAAATCATTTTGCAAAAATATGCCTACCCGTCTACCAGCTTTCCATGAGTTAGCAAATGAACGTCGCTATCAAGATCTGCACATCCCAAATGATCGAAGGACCAATTTCACCGATTATGGCGGTGTAAAATGACGAAATTGCCCATAACTAGATTTAATAACAAAATTTCTGGATTCTCTTAAGTGAAACACCCGGGAGTAAAATCATACTACGGTAACATTTATGATTTAGGTTACATAACAGAATCAGTGCATAACTGAATGTTTAGACTGAAACTGATGCTAAATTATACACTATCCACTTCTGAACCACAAAGTGTAAAAAAAATTATAAAACAAATATTATCTGTCTATATATACACACGCGCGCGCATCACACATATATATACAGTAATATATAATATATATATAATTTGTAATTACCACAAAGCCCTCTTAAATTCTCGATTTCTTCAAACGGGAAGATGGGTAACGTGACCTCGTTCTCATACTTCGGATGCGGGTTCGAATCTTGCTACAGTAGTCAGAATTTATTCATATTCTTTCATTTGGATCTTAGGATTTGTAGTGACAAGCGCATCCAAAAAGTGTCATGAAGTTGAGGAGCATTGTTGTTATTACAATTACACACACATACGTTCTTTGCACACACACATATATATACATACAGTACACACACACACACACACACACACATATATATATATATATATATATATATATATATATATATATATATATATATATATATGTACATACATATATGCACACACATGTGTGTGCGTATACTCACATATATATAGTGATTATATATATATATATATATATATATATATATATATATATATATATATATATATATATATATATATATATGTCTGTGTGTATGTATTAAATAGTACAATATTGTTAAAGCACAGTTCATGTTTAGTAAAGGATGCCCATCAAATCAAATATGAAGTAATGAATAGCGTTAGCTTCGGAAATAACTGCTGCTTTCTTCGGAGAAGGAAACAGAGTCGTTTTCGAAATAAAATCACTATTCTCGATTTCATTTGTTTATTTTTATGGGGCTCTTCACTAAGGTCTCCCCGTTTGCGATTATAATTCTGATGATAAACATGTTCGACAGAGTACAAGTCTCTCACGCCTGTTCTTTTTTCTCCCTCTTTGCCCTTTATTCGTTTCCACCCCAGCAACGACCAGTTACATAATTTACAGGTACGGTCAACAGTGTCCTTCTGAAGCTTATGGAAATACGACCATGCTGTTTCATTCTCATCCTGTTCGGGATCAGACACTGTTCTTTCATTTGTGTCTGTGTGTAGAGAGAGAGAGAGAGAGAGAGAGAGAGAGAGAGAGAAGAGAGAGAGAGAGAAGCTGAAGATCTTCTAAAGCATGTAAAGGAGAATATCCATTACATTCTCCAAAAGTAGTTCAAAACCTATAGTTACTGCAATGTTCCTCAACAGTCACATGAAAGTAAACATTAGAAAATACAACTGATTATTTTAACACCGTTCATCAGTTTTTTTTCTTCGAATGGAACAGAGAATAAATAGATACCTTTCAAAAGATATAAAATATTATAAAAGTCATAGGTAACATGTTACGAAATGAAATGATTAAAATCGCTGATAAAATTAAAAAGATATAAATAACTTTTTAATCTCAGCAAATGCATAGATTCCACTACAACAATGAAAAGACCTGAACAACAATATAACATAATGAAAGAAACAAATTTACATTACCTTACAAAGCTTTATCATTGATTTATACATTCGTGGGAAAAATTCGGGAAAAATTACTAATGGGTTCAACCCAGGACCCAAGACGTCTCGGTTGATCCTGGTTTAACCAGGATTTCAGGGCGAATCCTCCTCCTCCTCCTCCTCCTCCTCCTCCTCCTCCTCCTCCTCCTCCTCCTCCTCCTCTCCTCCTCCTCCTCCTCCTCTCTTTGGATTCAGAAATACATAAATGTTTATTCACTCAATAAATTCAATCACTTATAATTTTAAAGATGGACATAAGTGTACAAAACAGAGAGAGAGAGAGAGAGAGAGAGAGAGAGAGAGAGAGAGAGAGAGAGAGAGAGAGAGAATCTAAAGCCATAACCAAAATGTCAATTGGTCAAGTAGTATTCAAGATACAATCGGACATGCAGGAATGTAATAGAATCTGACCTGAGGGAATCTAAAATGACCCTAACGGCATTTCTAACAAAGGCCTCTTGTATCGCGTTTACAGCTGACCTCCCAAGATGAACACAATGTTAATGTCAAATATCCATTAGGATTTTCATTGGCCGGCTAAACTGTGATAGAGGGTTATTGTCCGCTTATTATTAGAGTTCAACAGCATTCTATGCAAAACGAGTTTCTCTTTATGGAAGCCGTGTCCTGCTTCTCTTGATATAAAAATATAACAAATAGTTTGCACACTTATTACGACTGTCAGGAATATTTGCTAACAAACTCTTTGGAA
>NC_089792.1:31873670-31898670 GCF_040412425.1 Macrobrachium rosenbergii | reverse complement strand
ACATACTGGCCTGAAATGCTGCTGGTTTTTATTATTATGAAACAACTTCACAGCTATATTTTTCGACGATCAAAATTCTCAGTCTTGTTATTCGATTACATTTTTTTCAGTAATCACAACTGTCACATTAACGATGGAAAAAGCTACATACTACAACGCTTTCATCAATATACAGATATATTAAGCAACTATAACCCCCAAGCTAAGATAAAAAAAAAAACCGGGCAACTTATGAGAACATCTGTAAATAACCTATGAAACAAAATAAAACAAATTAAATTAGTGGACTATCAAAATCCTTCTCTATTCATAAATCAAATTCATTAACGAAAAACCAATCAACTACTTGAGTTAAGCTGCAAATCAACAGAATAAAATCTTAAAAGTCGTTAAGATCTCTGACAACTGTCGCCATGATTAGAATGTAATCAGGTCAAACCCTAAAGTCCTACGGCAGACAAAGTCAGAGGGACTATCCAAAAACAAGAATTGAAAATGGTTTCGTCTGGAAGCCAATTACGCAATTAACTGGACGTGGAGATCATTCTAAAGTCTCTCTCTCTCTCTCTCTCTCTCTCTCTCTCTCTCTCTCTCTCTCTCTCTCTCTCTCTCTCTCTCTCCCTTCTAGAGACACTGTTAAGTTATTCACGTATTCCTGTAAAGCAACAATACTACTCTTTTAACCAATTATATCTTCTAAAATCATTCACAAAACCAAAGATTGTTTAATATGTAAATCCACAAGTCATAAAATGCAAAAGTGCTGGTTTCTGCTTGTCTTAAGAAGAGGTAATATACCCGGGCAAGTTACAAGAAAATTACACGGTCTTAAAAAGCCAAACTTATCAGATTGAAATGAATCACTGCCAGATGTAAGGCACACGGGGAAATAAAAAAAAGAAATAAATAAAGATTTATGCTCCAGTTTCGCTCACATTTAATACTCTCTTGCCGTTGAGGACTCGTATCTGTCTCACTACAGTAAAACTGGAGACAAAATAATTTATTGAAGGACGCAACGTCGAAGTTGCAGAACATCCAGCCAGTTCCCAATGCATCATATCCAAAAGTGTAATTGCAGTACGATCACATAACCTTATTCATCATGATCATTTTCCGGAATGCTCTACTGGTGTACCGGAGAGAAATTAAGGAGAGGGGCTTCGGAGAAAGCTGTCGAAGAACACAGATGCAGAACTTACTGCAAACAAATATGTTTTTAAGCCACAAGAACAGACAACGCCAGGCTGCAAAGCCAGAGAAACAAATTGACCCTTACAGCATTGAAGAGCACAGAAGATAAATGCGCACAAAGAAAAAAAAATAAGATATACAAATGAACGAATAAATAAGACATTTGTATGCAGACCAGTCTCCCTCTAAAAGGGAAGACCAAATGTAGCCTAATTAATACTTCTAGCACTACATGCATGATGGATTAGCACTAAGTTCCATAATTAGCACCGAATAATTGCACTTTTAGCCCACCCTTCTCAGCCACCCATTTATCTGACCAAAATCACAGGTGCCGTCGACTCCTCCCGGGAACGGTGTCCAGGACAATTTGGATTTCCTCTTGCTGCCTTCATTCATGCCATAGCTACTTCCACATTTACCCCTAACGCCTCCATTTATTATAACACTGCTGTCCCTATTCATATGATTTCTTTTTTATCTACTATAATCTTGCCGCCGGCATTCCTTCCGCTGCCAGCTCCATTTTCACCAATGCTATCCACATTTATAATATTACCACCTAAACTAATACCATTGCTTTCTCCATTTATATCACTGCCGCCGTTATTGCCATCTCCATCTATAGTAGTGCTACCTCCATGTATAGCTGCCTCTATACGACTACCACCTTCATTTGCACCACCACACGAAGGTACGGGGAATGAAGGGAACATCTGATTGTTTGTAAACATCAATTATACAGACATGATCCCTCCATCTGAACACCCAAAGAAGAAGGTCTGCTACCTTCTATCTATCGCTTCTTTCCTTCAATTCACTCTCACTCATCTCTTTCTCTCCCCTTAACCCCTTAATTCAAAATAATTAACATCATAGAAAAAGTAAATAGTTTACCAAATCATTTACACCATATAAATGGAAGTGATTACCAGATAAATAGTGAAATACAACAACATTTGAGTGCAGGGATGATGATACTTTGCATGCCAGAGCAACTTGGGAACAGTAAATGCAAAGGACGAAAATAGAACACGAACTATAACTAAGCGCAGCAGAACATCCGAAAGGTCACAGAATCCATAAAGAACTGCACACTGATTTCTCTCTCTCTCTCTCTCTCTCTCTCTCTCTCTCTCTCTCTCTCTCTCTCTCTCTAATAATAATAATAATAATAATAATAATAATAATAATAATAATAATAATAATAATAATAATATCAAAGCTATAGCTACAAACACTATCCCAAAATATAAGCATAATCGACTCTGCAAACAGAGCACCGAAGTATGAAGGTAGAGTAAGAAATGAACTAGTGACCATTGCCAAGTAATTCTTTTTTCATTATATCAAAAAGCTGCGAGCAATAAAGAAACATACCATCAATCACTTTAGACAGAACAATATGATAAATGGAGGCTACCCTGCATTCGCAATAGGTAGCTGCATACAGCCGCTCATGCTGCGCAGCTCAAATCGATATGAAACACCGATGACTGAAACGTGAGAAGAGCTGGCACACTTGAATTATGCTTCAGATGCTGACAGCATAAACCACGAAACAGGACACGACAAAGTACTTTGCACAACAATAAAACGGAGTCAAGCTGTCAAAGTCAGAGCAAATTTTACAAAGACTTAATGAGGATGAAACAGTGATACCAGTAATAATTTCCAGTTTAATAAGAAATGCCAACTGAATGAAAATCTAAAGGCCCTCGGTTAAATGTCATATAATATAGACAGAATAAATGAAAAGGACCTTCGCGAACTTTATTGACTATAGAAAACAGCAAAGCCCCCGGGTGGGAAATGTTGCTATATAATAGTAACTTCTGCAGTCTGACAAGCATAATCTTGACTGCTACAAAGAAATAACACAAAGGATAGGAAGGATCAGAAAATGTAGTCATTTCTGCTGTGAAATATGAAATATGAGACAATGATAAATTGGAAAAGATGGACTCCCAGCATATTCAATCCGGTAGCGATAAGTGAGGCATGTATTTATGACTGCATACATAACGTAGCATATGGAAGAAGGAACGGAAAAGCAATGAACTTTAAAATATTTAAACGGAATGATTTAGGGAAGCTTTCTTACAATAAAATGACATTACAGTCCCTGTTTAGGAGACCAAAAGCAGAAATAAGGAGGCTGCAGTCTCTGCATGTAATGAACTGGAAAATGCGCAGCGGAAGAGGCAGCACAAGTTGGGAGTGCGGTTAACCTAGGCATGAGCACAGCACACTGAGGGGACATAGCCAACAAACTTTGAAAATCATTCAGCTCATAGGCGAGAAACTCCATATTTTCTATACAGCAGACGCACGCCATCAGATGATTAACAGCCGCATAAGTCGCTAACTTTACGGGCAGTGTACCCGTAAGAAATTATCACCATAATTTTGTGACCTAGAAGAATGTTGGTTCATGTTTTCAATAGGCATATATTTGGTTATTTCCTTTAACATTTTATATTAATGACTTCTTGCAACCCATGTCTGTGTTGTTTATGAAGTCGTTTGTTTGCCTTTGTAATGTATGATATTCTGTAGTGCTGAATTTTAATATTTGTTTTGCAAAGTCTGTTGTGCAGTCACATAAATAATTAAACTATTGTTGCATAGACTGCGTATACAATTAGTATATTATCGTTACCAAATGATGCAAAAACTGTACAGCTTTCAATTTTAAGTTTAAACAGAATGCACGAAAATGGGATCAGGTTACCGCTGAGGACCAGAGCATAGTTACTAACGCGTAGCTTTCCGAAAGGCCATTAGAGGGCGAGCGTCAAATCAATAAATCAATCGTCCCTAGAAATTTATAATTTATATATATATATATATATATATATATGAATATATATATATATATATATATAATATATATATATATATATATATATATATATATATATATATATATATATATATATATATATATATATATATATATATATATATATATAAGGAGAGAGAGAGAGAGAGAGAGAGAGAGTAGTAACATAGCTTCTACCTGCGCCATCTGAGCTCAAATGCTAAAATTACACCTCCAGGAGCAGTAATATTTCATATGAAAATTCGTCCCATGCACTCCATCATCATATTTTCTTAGCAGCGCCAATGCAAATAGCCTGCGTCAAGAGAGTGAGAGAGAGAAAAAAAATAGGACTGGGGAGAAAAAGACGAATAAGAAAGGCGTCGTGCCTGAACATTAACTCGCCAAAATCGGCTGAGGCTAAATATTCTACGCGACCTCAAAAACACGTTTGTGAAACCCACCTAAATGAAACTGCCAGGCCACCCAGGGCCTGGGAGTCTCTCCCCCGGCCTCCCCCGATCCTACAGGCTCTCACGGACCTCTCTCTCTCCACCACTCGGCCCTCTCCTTCTTTCTCTCTCCACATTTTAGGGGAACCGAATTCAAAAGAAACTAGCCGCTAATGACTCATAAATCACATGTTGATCAGTATGCTAATTGTTCATTGGATACACGGCTGACTCAAGCAGACCATTAAGAACATGATGTGAATTTTGAAATTGGATGCGGCAGTCCAGGACGATTAAATAGTCTTACTTTTTGCTTTTTTTTTGGGGTAACAAATAGTGAATAGTCTTAAATTCTTTAAAAAAGCGTCATGTAATCGTGTCAGATAATCAACATCTCCTCTGAATTACCGTGAAAATAAAATTCCATATATATACATGGCTTATATATATATATATATATATATATATATATATATATATATATATATACATACACATATATATATATATATATATGTACATACATATATACATACATACATATATATATATATATACATATATATATATATATATATATATATATACTATATATATATATATATATATATATATATATATATATATATATATATATATATATATATATATATATATATATATATATATATATATATGATGTAATATAATGGTCACTTTGCCAATTCTATATGTATTTTAATAGCCACAATGACCTCTTAAATTTTCGATTTCTTTGTAAGAGGAAACAAATAAAGAAATTCTAATTTGTCCTATCTCACGGCCTTCAAAGTTTCTTCATTTAGGTCTAAGATTTACAGTGACAAGCGTTTCCAAGACGTGCGATAAATCTAGACTTTATGAGTTATTGGCTATTAATCTACAAACACATACTTATATATATATATATATATATATATATATATATATATATATATATATATATATACATATATATATATATATATGCATATGCCTAGCATCGCAACAATTGTGGTCATCGACGTCGTCATCTGATAAACGAAATCGGCACTTCTGAATACAGACGTTGCAGTGCCCGACACATAAGCACACCAAACATATTCATCATTTGCAGACCCTCTATTTTGAAGCCTCGTCCATTTCTCATCGTACGTTCTTCCAACATTACTACACTTCATAATTCTTGGGTAAGATACTTCAACGAATGGCCAGGGTACTATTTCAAGACTAACTTCCAAAGAACTCTAAAATGAATTCATTACAAACGTAAATATTCCAGTGAAGTCTTCTTTAACATCTATTAACCAGTTTAAAAAAAAAAAGAAAGATATTCCTTTACCTTGGTACCGAAAGTAAGTACAAGGTATGTTTATATATGTGTGTATGTTTATATGTGTGTGTGTTAGAGAGAGAGAGAGGGCAGGTGGTGGGGTGGTGTTGGAGGATCCTGCTCGATTTGGTTATTAAAAGGAAAAAAGCTCTCTATCCGAAAAGTCGTAAACACCAGCGAAGTTCACTGGAGATTCCATTAGTATTCAACCGAAGCACCGGAGATGCTAACAGATAATTTTTGCACATCCTAAAAACCCCAGAGATAGAGAAACTGCAAAACAAACTTTTCACTGTGTTACACTCCAAATTATTACTAAAGAATTAAAAAAACATACCATGTTCATACATTTAGTATACAGACAATTTAGTGTTTTTTAAGACCACACAGAATAGGAAGAGATATTTTTGACATACTGGAAATGACAAATGACATGACAACAGCATGGCACATCGAACTTGAAAATATCCTACGAAAACCATAAAGATATCAAGAACATGCCATAAAATAAAATTTTCCTATATTTAACCTCCTAAACATTATTTTACACAAGACTGCATAGATAAAACCTACACGCGTAGTTTACCGATATGAAGCACTGACATGGTTTGGACATATGATGAGAAAGGGTGAGGTGAACTCAAGCGCCAGGAAAAAGGTCATGGAAGAAACCTAAAGCAGATGGAAATTTGAGCAAAAAGTACACAAGACGGAAGGCGAAGGAAGTAACTAATCCAACATTTTGGCTGTAGAAGGAAAATTTTAAAATTTAACCTCAAAACGTTAAAAATAATGATGGTGAATTCACTCAAACTGTGTTATACAAGTTTTAAGAGATCAGTACATTTCTGACTCACGCAATAAAAGAGAAGAGTGGAATTCAATGATTCATGGAATGGTTTTTCAAAATATGTACCTTTCAAACATACTGTTTCCCTAATATAAAGTATATTGTGTCGTATAAATCCGTAGTAAAGTAGTTCAGATTAGCTTTACTTAACACAATTAATTATATGGAGTCCATTCGCATTGCATGAGTTATGAAATGAAAACCTTTGTACTGAATAAATGTTAAGCATGAATTAAACTGAGTTCCACTGGATCACAAATTATATTTATAAAAGAGGATTATAAGAAATTTTCACTGGACCACATATTCCATTCCATCATAAATAAAACTCGACTACAAAAAAATGGATATTGTTAAAAATACATTCCAAGAAATGAGGCCAGGAAATTTCACCTTTGATGCATTTTATTATAAAACATTCAGATGTGATCGATAAACCCCAATTCTCTAAAACCTATATTATTTATGAAATAAAGACCAAAAACAACATGTTGGGAATTAATTCTTTTTGCAGTTAAAACTTAGTGATAGAAATGGACTATCATTTATGTCAACCAGACCTGCGCTAATACAACGGTCACCCGCAATGAACTTAACTTCTCGATTCCACAGTATTTTTGGACTTGTTTGACACCCATATCTTCGGAATTTAAATCTAAGAAAGAAATGAAAAGAACTCTCCTCAACGCTCTGGAGTTCAGTGTATGGCCATTGTATTTAACATAATGACTGAGCTTCTCTTGGCAGCCATAATCGCTAATCTCCTCCATTTTGATATCTTTCTCATTTATCATTACGACCTTTCCTCCAACCCATCACGCATTTAATCTTTCTCTTTGCTTTCCAGCTACTGGTTCTTTATATTTTCCATTACTCCTAACTTTAGAAACATCCAAATCCTGGCATTATTTCGTGTCTTAACTCGACTCAATCTATCCTACCATTCATATTTCTCAAAAATAACCAGTAATCCAAGCCATCCAATTTCTCCACCTTATCCGAGATAGAATTCTTCCAATTGAAATCTTGTCTCCTGTCCCATATTTTGTTATGATTAGGCTGACATCATACAGGACTTTTAGCAATGGTCTTTCCAGGCTCATGTAAATTCCGAATTAATAGTTATATATTACAGTGTCGCAATTCATATTATTTATTTCTTCCTCACACAAACATGCACTACCCAAAATCGCCAACTTTTATATAAATCTATTCACTCCTGCTCGTCCGTACCAAAATAATACCATCACTTCAATTTTAAGGTGTTCTGGATGTTTCATTTACTACACGCAATCGCCTATGAAAATCTAGAATTCGACCCACACACTGTTTCAAATGAAACACTCTCTTAAGTCTTTGAAGCGTTTCTTCATCCTCTCTCATCGCATAGAATGCGGAAGGGAAGAAAAAAAAGACACCTCCCCTATAGTCCCCTCTTCTATTTTCTTTATAGTTCTGCCATTTGAAGCATTGCATCTGAATTCTGTATGAAATGAAAACCACACCCTCATGCATCTGTAATCTCAATCGAATACAATTTTAGTCTACAATTACTTTTTTTGTAGGGTTGATTTTACCATTCTTTCTACACTAGTTACTTCTGACTACAGCCCTTCTACCCAAATCAGTTTTTCCCTATATATCTATATGAACATATTCTATGTGCTCGTCTAAATATTAATCAAGGATAAATGAATCGAGACACCAAGTACAATAAGTATTCGTCATGCCAAATAACACTGACATCTAAGAATGGTAGTATCATTTGAGAAAAGATGAACATCCATTATTCATTCTTTTATAAGTCATGTTTTTTTTTCACTTTTTCCCAGAAATGGGAAAAAAAATACCAGACGATATTAAAGATCAGGAGTAAAAATTAAACATCAAAAGTAGTAAAACTTGGACAACTGAGTAAGATGACTCACCAGGGGTGTGAGTTTGGTCTCATGCAACACCCTTTTCATTTCCTGTTCGTCGTCATGAACGTAAACACAGGAACGAAAGTGTGCAGCAAGTCACAAAAAGCATTCGTGTGTTCCGCCTCCTAATTCTCCTAAACAAGAAGGAATTTCCCTTAGTAAAAGTTGTGAAAGTAAACTGATGCTTTAATGCAATTAAGTTTCACAAATATGACAACTGTCCGCGTTCCGTCTCTCGCATTTGTTGCCAAATACAGTCAAACGGAAGACGAACAGACCCACACTCTTGAATGAGAAACATGAAAAAAAAACATGCCATATAAATAATTATTTTCTTTCTCAAAAGAATTGATAACCATTTTCTTTCTTAAACGAATTTAAAGTTTTACAGCAATTTAGGAACAAATCAATGCTGGTTCTTTTAATCATCACCGATCCGTGTACACGCTAATTATTTAATAACGAAGGGTGAATGACCGAAATCAAATTAGCGTCAACCCCATTGTGATTAAAATCCAAGTAACAACACTAAGAATGAAGTAAATGGGAGAGGGAAGTAATTTATCTCCTCTCTCTCCTAACTCTGTCACAGACAATAGCAGCTGCACGACTTCTATTTTAAGCCGGATTAACTAACTAACTTCTCCGACAGCGAATCAGAGCCTTTGCAGATCGATGGCAATCATGGCCTAATCTCTTCTTCCTTAAGGGCAACATTTTCCAACTTCTTCTTTGATAGGGAAGGAATTCAATAGAGTCCTCCAGTAATCCTATAGATCTGCCTTGATATGAAACTCATTTGGTGAGACATAACCAGATGACATCTCGTTAACAAATGAGTAGATACACACCGTATACGAATACTTATACGTACTTGCTCGCGTAATACATATTTACAATTGTGAGCAGTTTTCCTTAATTATGTGTGGACCCTTAAAGAGAAACAAGACAACATTCACTGCAACTTCCATCCTTTAATTGCCAAATCAAGGATGAATCGCTTGTGCAAGACCACTTCGACAACGCAGTTTCTTGGAGTACGTACATAAAATGTTTATCAGCAGTGATATAAACCTCCCTACTCATGTACTACCTCTCTCCCTCGCTAATAATGGACTTCTACTCCTTTACCTCTTCACCTCCATCTCTCCATACTTTCTAGGTCTTCCTCGCCTGCTTCCCTATACATTTTCCCAACCGGTCCTATTCCGTTCTCTCCACATGACCAACCACCTGAAAATACTATGGCTCATACTTTTACCTACATTAACCTTTTCACTACGTCATAGCTCCATGTTTCTTATTCTTTTAAGCTTTCATTCAAATATATTGTGCAAACAATGCCACTTCAGCAGCCTGAAACGATCTTTCAAGATTCGCTTCCATTAAGAAGAATTGAGTCACCGAGCTCTTCATATTTTCCAAATTTAGGTTTTCGTCTTCCATACTTACAAGTGCCACACACCGCACATTTTTAACTTTACATCGGGATCGAACCCAGGACACTCATGTGAAGGGAACAGGTGCCACTAACAGAACAATAAAGGACATACTAGTAGTTGGTGTCCCAGCGCTTAAACAGTACCTGAGGATTTACTGTAACTACCGGGCTGCATGTCTCAAGTAAATGAAAGAGGCTGGAAATCAAAGTACTTAAACAGTACGTGATGATTTACCTGGGCAGGTTGCACACCTTAAGAAAATATATGTACAGTAGTTTGGAACCTAACTACTCACACAGTACCTAAAGATTTACATGGGTGGCATAAAAATGTGGCATACCATGATACCAACAAGTTTTACCCAAGGTGTGAAGCCTGTCCAAATAAGTGTTCACGTAATGTGAAAATGTCTATGTTCCAACTTGTTTAATGATGGCGTCCCCACCTTCCTCATGGGAGTTCTGGGTTCGATCCTGATGTGAAGAAGCTACTTGTTTCTGTTGCACAGTCGTTTGTTGACTCCACGAAACGCACATTGCAGTGGCTGTGGTTTTGCTAAGCATAATAATCAAGGACGCATGTTAGTAGGTTCAACGCTCCCTTGATAATTATTATTCCACGGAAAAGACGTTATGGATTTTTCCAAGAAAACATAATTACGTCAGGAAATGGATATAACACAGATCTCTTAAACTGAAAATCTTCCCATCATTTTCCTTCAGGTCTGTAAAAGTCGTTGTATAAGTTTCTGTTCGCAGTGCGACACCACGAGTTAATTTCAATAACAGTGGTAGCCAAACCAACCTGAAACATCAATGACCTTCCGTCTAGTTACGAACTTAAGCTTTGGTTCCTGTCTCGACACGCTGCCTGCTCTCTCTCTCCTCTCTCTCTCTCTCTCTCTCTCTCTCTCTCTCTCTCTCTCTCTCTCTCTCAAAGGCGACGGTCGACAAAAACTAGATAATTGCAACAACTTGAAACATACACTGAGGATTGTTGTCACGTAGATTACCTGGTTTTAGTATCAGAAGACAAAGAGGACACTGGAACAGTTTACATGCTAATTATATCGGAATTCAACAGTTGGGGCATCCACAGAGAGCAATGGATGCCAAGAAAGTGACGAATATAATACAATCTCTGTCAGTTGAGAACACTAAAACATACAAATATTGTAGTGAAATTTACTAAGGCTTTACAAAAGTAAAAATGAAAACAATTAATAACAAAGTCTAATATTTATCAAAATAAAGAAAATACTATTTGTAGTTTAACAATAACAAGTGGGGCTTATCTGAACACTGTAAAAACAAGAATAGTCAAAGTAATTATACTTCGATTTTTCGATATAAAGAAATAGTATTATAACACTAAAATGGTTAAGTTCAAGTCATACGAAAGATCAATCTTGATCAGAGTCGGGAAAAGCAGAATCACCGCAACGAACGATAAAAAGAAAATGTCAACGAGACCAGTCATGTTCAGCGACCTCAGCCAAATTTAATGGTTGGGAGAAAGGTCAGACAAAGTAACAGGCTAAAAATATCGAGACCATTCTCTTGCGACAAAGTGCATATATTAGCAAGTCAGTCCAAAACTCGCTCCAGTTTATCGTTCGAATTTGAGAACGGGCTCATGTCCAATAAAATGCTCAGTGGTTTTTATAACTAAACCTCTTAGATAAAGAAATATAGACAATGTTTCAGCAAATCTCATGCATAAAATGCAACATCCTTTGTTGGAGAAACAAATGAGAACATTTTTAAGAAAATTAGTTTCATGCTGGTCTGCCAGGGTGTGACACTAATACTTGGAAGAATTATAGCCGACGATGGATAACCCAGTCTCTCTCTCTCTCTCTCTCTCTCTCTCTCTCTCTCTCTCTCTCTCTCTCTCTCTCTCTCTCTCTCTCTCTCTCTGTGGAAACAAGAACGCAACTTTCAATGTATACAGAGGTTATTTGGCCATCTTAAATGCCTTGGCTTCTCTTGAACAACAATGACAATTCTAAGTTTCTAAGTCCCCGTTTTCCTGGGATAGTAAGAACAAACAAATGAATATATATATATATATATATATATATATATATATATATTATATATATATATATATATATATATATATATATATATATATATATATATATATATATATATATATATATATATTATAAATACACAATTCATAAATGTGTATTTTCCTGTGAGAGACAGGATGTTAATAAAAACTCTCTATGTTCATTTGAACTTGTCACAGGCCAGCTACAGTCGATTAACAACCAGGATTAATTTACAGCTCAGTTTAAAAGTGGTAGCCTACCAGGCGCTTTACCATGCGAAGTTAGCACCTTAAGGACTAAACTTAGAAACTAATATACAAGAGTATATATATATATACATATATATATATATATATATATATATATATATATATATATATATATATATATATATATATGTGTGTGTGTGTGTTTGTGTGTGTGTGTGTGTGTTTGTTTTGTTTGTTTGTGTTTGTGCGTTTTTGTGCCCACAAATAAGAATTTGTATTTACACAGAAAGATGGGTGGGAGTAAGATAACATACGCTCATATGTTTGTGCTTATAAATAACCAAGCATTTGCAAACATGACAATTGTTCCCGAAAATTATACACCCTAACTTATGGAAAAAATACATAATAAATTCAGTGTATGTTTTGACTAGTACTAATATATATACCGAGTACGGGACAGATGTTAATTCAGTGTATGTTCTGAATACCATATATACCGATTACGAGACATGTTAATTCAGTGTATGTTTTGGACAATACTAACATGTATACCGAGGTTAGCTGCAGAATAAGGTGTCTTGAAACAACAACCCGAAGTGACATATATAAATTTCTCCATGCAGTTTCTGGCATGAGAAGCAAAACACCAGCATCATCATCACCTGGCTACAATCAAAATAATTTTCTGTTAAGGGAGATCAAAACAGTCACCGTCGAAATCAATGACGACACTTTCAGATAACATTAGAGAGTGCTCAGAGCGCGCAGATCTCTACAAATGAAAAACGAAATATTCCTAAGCATATATCTCATAATCAAATCAACCCTGTATTGGGCCGTGTTGCATCATCACTCACTCATCACAAGAAACCAACAATGAGCTTTGCGTAATATTCTGTGGACAGACAGAGAGACATTCCAGCTCATTCCAGTTTTCCTTAGCTGACGTAGAAATACCACCAACAAGGTGGATCGAAATAGTCTGAGAATGGAGCAATTCAGTACTGCAAGATTGATATTAGAATCATCCGGTGGATCTCTAAAGAGTGTAACTAGAATACTACTGTTCGGACAAAACTTGAGCTGGGATTACAATTAAGGTCTTACCTGGGGAGTTTCCTTCTAACTGGTTACTTCCTCAGTTTGTCTCATTAAATAACGAATTCTGACTCTAACCTTTAAGGTTTTCGATCCACTGCAACCATCGCAGCAACTGACCTAGTTAATCAAAGCTAAAGTAGTTTTTTATTTGTTATCATAATCTTGCATAACTGCCAGTCCCATTAATTAAAGTGAATTACCTTAGCTCTTCAACAGCTATGGTCTATGCAGGAAAAATACTTAACAGTTTCCCGTCGCCACTATAACAAAATAAATCTGACTTTATATTCCTGCTTTTTTAAAAAATAGATCTACTTGGAAAAATTCTCATGCAACACTGCACAAAAAAACAGTTAAGTAAACCACTTAATAATCAATATGCCTGGAAAGACAAGTGTAAAACAAAAATACAGTTACCTTATTCCACTGAGAATGTGGCTACTTCACACTTCCTCCATTTTAGATAACAATATGTTATTACAGAAGAGGGGTCCTACAAGTATACACAGAAGCTTAATATTGAACTATAATACAATGAAGCCGCAATTTCGAGGAATGGACCATAATTCGCAGACATCACGTCTCTTCAGTGTGAATATTATCTTTCACAAAGAAAAGGAGGCGTGATGTTTCGAAACTGTCCGAGAATTATATTCTATTCCTCGAACTGGTGGTTTTAATACATGTATGTACACCTTTAAGCCACTCAGACACAATGGTTCTCCTTCCTACTTCCACAATAAATTTAATATCTCCAAACACTGCAACCATAATCTTTGCCAGCTACGTTTCGGCTCCCTTTCGGAAACCCATTACCTTCACTGGAAGTCACGAGAGATACCTTATTCAGGAAAAGGCACCAATTTTTCAAGAGAGTAAACAAACGAGAGAAGACCAGCAATGAATATCCAGAGAAAATGCAAATCCCGATACAGGTGAAAAACCTCAGGACACTTGGGCATTTTGGCGAACGAGTTTGGAGAGAGGTTTCGCGGCGGTCGCCATGAAACCAGGAGCCCCTGATAGGTAGGCATGCGAGATCCGCAACGTGATTCGAAGGTTTCGAATCACTTTCTCGGGACATGCTTCATTGGCCGCTGACACACTTCAAATAAACGCACGCAGTGAGAATACAGGGCCTGGATTAGAGCTCTGGTTGGGAATGTCTGTTTAATGACACGTGGAGAGGAGCAGTAGTCACGATTTTCACACTCTTTAATAATTAAACACCTCGTACTGCACGACACTGCTACCTTTGAATGCTGCCATAAGTGTTGACGTCATGAGGAGACGTGCATTAACAAAACTGGGGGCATTTTGCTTGAATAAGCTTAGACTAAATAAACACTCATCACATACCCAATAAAAAAAGTACATCAGATAATTAAGTAACATTTGTCATCTAGTAAATAAATACACAAAAGTAAAAAAAAGGACAAAACTGAAACCAAAATTTTTTTCTAAATCCAGTGGGCAGCAGAAATTATATTTTGACAAATGTGGTAAATAGAGAAAGTGGTGTCTTAAAATATTCGGTATGTATTTCCTTCACCATAAAACTTCAGTTTTTCTCATTTTCACTTCTATCACAGCTCCACACTCAATGTGAGTTTAGTAAACTTGCAAGTTGGCACGTGCTTCAATTATGCTGCATAATCCAGATATTTTCTTAATGTGATTATCTATCAGGTTAAGATAATGTGCAGAATGACAGCAGAATCACGTGATATCAATGACTCAATTACGGTACCAGCCACCCCAGGTTTTTATGTTCATTGCGGGTCACTCGTTGGACGAGTCAGGTAGCGTTCTCGCAGCACTCTGCTGAGCCCGAGTTCAAGTCTCCAGCCGGCCAATGAAGAATTAGAAATTTGTTCTGGTGACAGAGAATTCATTTTTCGTATAATGTAGTTCAGTTCCACAATAAGCTGTAGGTCTCGTTGCTGGTAACCAATTGGTTCTTAGCCACGTAAAATAAGTCTAATCCTTCGGGCCAGCAATAGGAGGCCGTTAATCAGCTCAGTGGTCTGGTTAAACTAAGGTATACTTTTTTTCTTTGTCCGTAAAGGGAAAGAAGTGCAAGTATCATACCAGTGCGCAACACAGATTACACGCCATTCATGACACCTACAACGACCCTAGTGTACAGGGTATTCAGGCTAATTTTAAATGAAACTTTGATTTAAGCACCGTAACAAAATCAAATGCTATCATACAAACTGACTGCTGATCGTAATACCTCATATTTTGGCTTTAAAAGTTTTTCATTATGAGTTTTGTTTTCTTTTAAATACAGTCACTCACTAAAAATCACGAGCTAATATCCCGCCTCATACAGATGAGGAATGAGAACAGGGAAAAACAATCGAAGTATTGTGAACTTGAAGCTTACAGTTTAACAAAAACTGGTTTTCCATCTGCAACAGCTCAGTACAAGCAACCAAATGAATTAAAGGAGAGGCCAATAAAAAGAATCGAACACTGCTAACTGAAATCAGCCGAACCATTTTTAACACATGTTCATGAACCTCCTAACGGCTGAATGGCTAATCCCAATGAATCACGCAGCAGTGATAGCTGTCGCTCACTGTCCCATAAATTCAACCTTGAGGAGATAAAGCGCCCTCGAGAGACCCTGGAAAAGGATACCGAGGCGGGAAAAAGGAAAGTCGAGTTCATTCCTTAATAAATATAATAAATGGAAGGATTTCTTCTAGCACGAACGTGGAAAGGCTTCTGAGACTAAAACGGAAGATAAATAGGTCCCGAGCAGAACTTGCTTACGGGGAAAGGATTCCGAGCAGAAGCCAAAAGGAGGGAGAGGAGTCCAAGCAAAAGATAACAGAAAGAAACAGGAACTCAACCAAATCTAACAGAAGGGAAAAGCCCTCCAGAAAAATCCTAGCAGAAAAGGATTCCATGTAGAGGCTAACAGAGGAGACGAAAGGCAGCAAAACGATTTTCTGCTCATGCACCGTACGTGGAAGAAAGAGAGAATGCGAACGAGTATCACCGCAGGACGTGAAGATCATTCCGATATGGAAGAGAAAGTACATAATGTAAACATGAAAGGGGTTCTGGACCAAACATGACCTAAGTGACGTGAGAGAAAACACGTTCGGCAATCAGAACTGGAGCTGATACGAAGTGGCATTCATGTTGGATGTTGATACCAGCGATGTTTTGTCAACATCAAAAGGCTCTGACCTCAAGGTAACCTGCAAGATAATACTGTCTGCGACTGGACAAGAACTTTAATCAAGTGTCAAACTTCTGCTTCTCTGGTGTCCTGAGGAGAAGCTTATGTAAATTTCGAGTCTTTGGGGTAATCAAGATACTGTATGGTTAAGCCTTTTCCACTTAACGAGAGAGAGAGAGAGAGAGAGAGAGAGAGAGAGAGAGAGAGAGAGAGAGAGAGAGAGAAAACTAATCAATTAATCCATGTTATATAGGCCAATACATATGCAGCGTTAGCATTATATATACATATATATATATATATATATATATATATATATATATATATATATATATATAATAAATATATATATATATATATATATATATATATATATATATATATATATATACAATATACATATACACAAAAATTGTGCATAGGATAAACATGAAGAGCACAATGACCGTTTAGCTAACCATACAGTTGTAAGGAGGGAAGTGACTGCGACGAGAGATTAAATCATGACAATGCAGAGTGAGGGAACAGCAGCGTGATCGTAAACCGAGAATGGAGTTGTCTGGAATACAAGTTGATTAGGAAACTCGGGTAAAGAAGACTGAGAATAAAAAGAAACGGCTGAAGGCGGAACATTACTTATCCCAACAACAACGGCAGACTGGAT
Organism: Macrobrachium rosenbergii; assembly: GCF_040412425.1. Classification (NCBI taxonomy): domain Eukaryota; kingdom Metazoa; phylum Arthropoda; class Malacostraca; order Decapoda; family Palaemonidae; genus Macrobrachium; species Macrobrachium rosenbergii. The sequence goes on along the minus strand of NC_089792.1, from coordinate 31,881,421 downwards.
TTGAAGGACGTACAATATTTTCAAGACAAGGTGATAAATTATAAAGACTAAACAGGCATTCAAACAATTATAGTCACAGGTATCAGAAATATGTTTTTGGACATAAATAATGCAGACAGTTCTTCCTTACGGTGATGTAGACAGAACTATGATGAAATGCAGCAAGGGTTCGGATTCTCTGGTACAAAATTGGATCAGAGATAATGGGGTACTATACTTTATAAGCAGCTGAATGCGATTTCCACATCCAGTAATTTGGGATGTTCCCGATAGAGCGGTAGTTATATAATTGTTACCCACGTGTGAAATGAAAGAAAGGTTGGTAATTAACGTTGGAATCGCTTATGTTTACGTAACAAGTAAGTATATTCGAGATAGTGACATGAAATTGGCAGAATCTGTTGAAAAGTTAACTCTCATAGAAGAAGCAGAACTGTGAATTATGAAGGAATGGGGATAAAGGAATGAACAGCGGTTAGTTCATTTATATAATTTCATGTACGGGGAAAAAAAAAAATTTGAGATTGAACAGAATTTGAGAAATTTCGTCACAAAATAATTACAGTATGACTGGAGTAAAATCTATTTTCTGTATGAAATTTTTATATATATATATATATATATATATATATATATATATATATATATATATATATATATATATATATATATATATATATATATATATATATATATATATATACTTCAACATGGTGAGATGCAAAGAAAGGGTCTTTGCAAAATTCCTCTCCTCGTGGCTTTCCTGTTCTTACAGAAATCTCCACTCATCTCCAGCCTCCCTTCTCATAGTTGTCATTCAAGTAAGTCCGGGTTTTCCTAATCTTCTGGTGTTCGTAGGAGCCTAGCTGACACTATCTCGCACTATTTCTCCTAGGCCTCGTACCGCTTAAACATCTGGAGGTCACAAAATTCCACAACTGCACTGGGCAAATTATTCCACGTTTTAGTTGTAGCCAAGATAAAACTCGTAGAAAACTGAGCAGTATTAAACCTGACGCTAGAAATGACACTGTTGCAGCAGCCTAGGGTTGCTCTCGCATATATTTTCCGAAACTGCAAATCTGCTTATACATTCCATTGCTAAAGCATCTCGATTTTCATATTCAAGAAGCTTTAGTGTGTCAAACCTAGATATTCCATCATTTTTCTGCTGGTCGCTGTTTATTTCAGCTTTACTGTGGCGGTAACAAGTTGTAGATCATTGTCAATGTCTTTCTTCTTTGGGGTTTAACATTCCTCAGGGTGCTTTTTTCTCTCGATTAATGGCTGTATGGTCTATTTCGTCCCTGTGACTGCCATCTGCATTTATGGATGTCCTATGCTTGTAAAGAGTACTTCCAATCACGAGATTATTTGCAAATCAAAACCAATGCATTGTCCCTTATTTTTGTTTACAGCCTTTTTAAACTCTTCTTTGTCCATTATATCATCTGGAACTTGTTATTCCTAAAACTTTTTATACTCTTATTGCCAAGAGCTATTCATCCATCTCTTTCTGGTTTTTCATTTATGACATTCTTCAGCAGTAATATGAAATTCATCTTTTTTTTTCATAGAGTTCGTTCGGAGGTGCACAGCGCACTAAAATTTCCATATTCCATCGTTTTGCTTACATACACATATATCAAGTAAATAAACACACTCAAATATCAAGATATAAGTAAATCTTAATATGGAAATAACTGTACCTTGCTAATAACTTACTCCCAGTGAGAATCATGTGTTAAGTGCATCTGCCAGACCATGATTCGATACAATGCTTTTTTGGTTTTATACAAAAGTAATGATGGATTTATTCCCTATTTCCTCTAAATCGAGCCCAAAAAGCATAGGTCCGAATCCTGTCCGGGGCAGACTCACTTACCAAATATGATTTCCGGGTGTAAGTTATTCCCAACGTAAAGTGAATTCTATAATATGGTGTATTAATGGCTTAACTGTTAGCGGTCTATAAAAGTTACGTGGGAATTAGTGTCATATATATATATATATATATATATATATATATATATATATATATATATATATATATATATATATATATATATACATATACTGAATATATATATATATATATATATATATATATATATATATATATATATATATATATATATATGTGTGTGTGTGTGTGTGTGTTTGTATATACGTATATATACCCTTCTATTCATACTCTTATGTTTTCACCAGTACTAACTCAGAGAGAGAGAGAGAGAGAGAGAGAGAGAGAGAGAGAGAGATTAACAAGAAGAATGTGTGTCTCGTAATGACTCGGCAAGATTTGTGAGAATGATAAGAAGGCAGTCAATTTGAATGGTGATTAAGGAGCCTCTTGTTCAAACAGAAATCTCGCAACTGATTGCCTTATGTTTTCATTCTCTGATCAACCTTTAACCTGCTATATGGTAGTCTCATCTTAAATACTGATGAGTCTATTATAAGATCTTGGAAGTCGAAAAAATAGTGACGATAAAACCCATTCAAATGAAGTATAAAATTTAATACCTCTTTGTTGTCAAAATTGCGACAGCCTGGTCAGCTCTTATTGTTGGCTTTGATAAGTTTTCCGCGATTTTTTAAAAATTCATGTAGATAATATTAATTTGGATTTTATTCTTCGATAATAACAATAATAATAATAACGCTATTCAGATACCCTCTTTTTCCAAACAGTCAGCAACGGATATTTCTGGTTGGTTAAATTTTCATCCTTTTACTTTCTAATTAAGAACTGGAACAAGAGTAGAACGCCATTTTCTCTTTCCTCTCTTAGTCAGACTTGTTCTCTTTTAAATGGCCATCAGCTGTTTCCGTATCACCGTACACAATCTTGAGAGAGAACATGCCTCGCCTGTCTACAAATATTAGCTTCTCATTTAACACCAAATGTATGGAGTCATGCAACTCATTAAGTTCCAGATTTTTGCATACTTCAGTATCCGGATAACGAAAACATGGGCTTATTATTATTATTATTATTATTATTATTATTATTATTATTATTATTATTATTATTATTAAGGCAAACAACATACAATACTAGGACGTGAAAAAATACGTACATACAGATAACAAAAAGCTCAATATACAATACATATGCGTATATATACAGACAAAAAATACGCATATATATTATATATAATGTGTATACATACATATATATATATATATATATATATATATATATATATATATATATATATATTATGTATATATTATATGTAAATATATTATAATATATACTGTATATTATAATATATTATTGTGTATATACAGTATATATATATATATATATATATATATATATATATATATATATATATATATATATATATATATATATACTGTATTTCCATAAAACCTAATTTGCGAAAAGCCGAATCTCTAGTTCTAAGGCAAAAATTACTTCCAATCCTCGGTACTGGAAATACCCTCGACTCCTCTCAAGGCATCGCACGCTACTGAACATTCGTGCTTCTCCAAGCTTTTTAAACACACTCGTAATCCCAGCAGGGCATGATTGCATTGCTCTCACATCTAATCGGAACTGCTTTTCGACATGCCATTGGTCGATAAACTGCTCTCGAACAGCACTCTTTATGGGACAATAATCCCTGCAACGCCCATACAGCGAGCATCTCCCGGCGAGTTTACAACTTCGTTCCTTCATCGATATTGATCTGAATTCTCTCAAGATGCGTCTTTACATTAGTGAAGAGTTGAACTCTTGTTGGACATTAAAACTGTGAAGTTGATTGACAGACTAATGAAAATCGAGTTGTGAGATCTCGAGAGATTTGTAGCGTTACACTGTTTACTTCCTAAACTTTTGCCCTCGAACTTTTTATAATTTTAGCCACTGAAATTGAAGGAACTGGAACCAGTTAAGAAAATTTATTTTGAATCAGGATAGTATAAATGATGGCTATTCCTCGATGCCAGCCTCTCCTCAAATTTTCTGCAAAATTCATCAATGCTATAAATCGGAAAATTGAATTTTGACCACAATTTCTAACGATTCCGTAGAGCTGGTGAAGTAAATTTCTAAACATTTCGATTGACCAATATAATTTTCTAGAAAAGAAATTAGTAACGTTCAAAAATATACATATATATATATATATATATATATATATATATATATATATATATATATATATATATATATATATATATTGCTCATAGACCTTTATAAATCCTTCTGGTTTCTCTGCAAGTCTTCAGAATGAGGCTGATTGATGGCTCCATGGCCATTTAATGCCAGCTAACGCTGGTACCCATAAAATTCTGGGTCGACCGGAGGCAGCAGTACTATATATATATATATATATATATATATATATATATATATATATATATATATATATATATATATATGTATATGTATGTGTGTACATTATATATATATATATATATATATATATATATATATATATATATACATATACAATATATATAACACAATAAAAACTTTCATCTACATTTTCAAGCAGATGGACTCTTACACATTAACTTGCACGTTATCAATTCCATCGCAAGAAGAACTAGATCTAATTAACGGGAGCAAAAATTAAAGTATTATTATGGAAGAAAAGAAATGAAATTCAGTAAAAGAATATATGCTAATTACATATAATATTTACTTTACTGGTGGAAATATTCCATTCCTTACGCACAAAGAAAAGCTTTAAAAACCGGTCTCCTTCCAATGTTGACCTAAAGTCCCGAGGCAGCTCTTGACCTCTGAAGAAAAACGCCATTTACTCTTTCTTTCTCCCCTTTTCCATTCGAGGATTCATCTCGGTGATGAAGCTCGTTCCCATCTCTCTCTCTCTCTCTCTCTCTCTCTCTCTCTCTCTCTCTCACAACACGCACCCTCTCCCCCTAAGGAGATGGGCGATGGTAGTATAGCGGCTTCCGGCTCTCAGCAAGTCTTTATGGATGATGCTGCTAGCCCCATTATTATTATTATTATTGTTATTATTATTATTATTATTATTTCAGTAGATGGAACCTATTCATAGAACAAGCGCGCAGGGGCCATTAACTTGAAATTCAAGCTTGCAAAGAATGCTGGTTTCAACCTCCCACTGCAGACCCCACGCTACAGCAGTAACTGATCATGATACAGAGTCAGTGATTTTTCATCGCTCAGGGGGGAAAACGCGAACCCGCGACATCTGAGTGGGACGCCACGACACTAGCCACTATACCACTCTGTGTGCGATCCGCCACAGCCGACTGACTATAAGGTGTATAACTCCTCACTTAGGTCGACCGAATCCCAATGGGAGTTAACGAAACGTTCCTAAAAGGTTCCAGGTTACTCGGGAATCGAATCTAGGCCCTGAGTTAAGTAAGACTTTCAAGAAAGCGAGGATTTTAGACCCCACTGTCATATCATTTGTACCAAATGCAGCGTAAGCTAGAGGCTTCAATATCCACAGGGAAAATGAGCATGACAAATGGGGTTTGGAGGCGCAATATGGTCAGGGGGTAGAACGTGATGCTGAAGAAGTCTCGACATTATTTTGCTAAAATGATATACAAGGTTGTGGAAACGTCTGCACATGCGTGACAAATCACTTTAGTATAGAAGGATTCTTGTAGCAAGAAAGCTGAATGTTAATGTGCACACACATGTACGTACTTGTACATATGGCCACGTAGAAACCGATGTAAACTTATATGCAGTCATTTGCATATCCATAAACAATACAGAAGAAGTATTGCACCTCACAGGGTTCGTCTATGATTAATCATCGTTTAAGGAGCACCGTGCAGTTTGTAATTCCCACATGATTAGCTAATTTTCGGATGTGCACTTTCGTGATTAAGCAACAAATAAAACTTCAAAGGAAGTCTCTTTAACACTTGCAAAGACACTTTTGCTATATATACCCTTCTCTCTATTCTTCAAAGTCTTGTTCGAACATTTTTGTGGAAAATTTTCTGGTATCTCGAAGCGATTCATGAAATTTCGCAATTAAACAATACCTGAATCTGACAAGCTGTTATTCTATAAACATAGAGGCAAGCGGTTCTAGACAAAATCTAATAACTTACAGTTCTTTAGAGTCATAATGGATGAGGATGTGTTAAAAGTTTAGAATACACTCCAAGGCTACACACACACACACACACACACACACACACACACACACACATATATATATTATATACGTAATATATATATATTTATAAATACATATATATTTATAAATATATATATATATATATATATATATATATATATATTTATATATATACATAATAATTTCAAAACCAACAGTTTTCTAAAGTTTCGTATATATTTTCCAATTTCTTTAATGAAGCCTGTCACTCATGCGATCTTACGAGCGCAAACGTCAAGGAACCGCTCCTCCTCTTCAGTCAATTTCTCTTCACTTTCCTCAGATGCTATCAAATGTAATGATAAAACTCTCCCATGATGTCAAAAATCTCCAACATCTATAATTATATTTTGTTTTCTTGCCTCCTGCAGTTAAATATATGTCGACGTGTAGAACCTAAATTTTCTTTTCTTTTAGTAAATGTTACCCCTTGGAAATTTCGCGTTTTATTGTAATAAGTAGAAAAATAAACCTTATTATGCAATAAAAATTCAGAAAAAAATACGCTCCTTTCACACACTGTTTCCCAGAATTAAACACGAAGGACTCTTCACAGAAAATAATGGGAAATGTATTTATGAAGTGACAGAAGAATCTGATAAGACGCAAACAACATGACCTGGGACCCGAAAACAAGAAAAATGCAAATAAAGACAGCTTTTACAAATAAAGAAACTGTTATCTGAAGAGACGATTATAAAATACTTAAAACCAATGCATATATTACTGCGGTCTCAGTAACTATTTTTACTTTGACAAACTATTTATAATAAAACACCACTACCAAGAAATAATAAAACAAAATTTCAAGCATTAAAGAAGTAAGTACCAAAGTGTCATATTGTTTGTTGAACATGGTTTGAATTTGACGTGTCATACACATACTTACAAACATACATTATATATATACTGTGAGAATGTATGTATATGTATATATATATATATATGTGTGTATATATACATATGTATACATATATATGTAAATATAATACATATATGCAATATACATATATATAATATCTAATATATATATATATATATATATACATATACATACATATATACATATATATATATATATATATATATATATATATATATATATATATATATATATATATATATATATATATATATATATATATATATATATATATATATATATATATATATATATATATATATATATATATATATATATATATACTTTTAAGGGCATAATTTTTTTCGTAGACAATTTTCGTTAAAAGCAATTGCTTTAGTGACATTAATAAGTTTTTTTTGAAAGAATCTTCATGAGGTCGGAGTTTTTGCCAGTTCTCATTGGTCAGTCTTCAGTGAAGAATACACAAACTTCTACCTTGCATTTATTGTTTTCCGTCATGACAGCTGTTTCACCACTTTCTGATATTTTCAAGTCCGGGCTGGCTTTATGCCAGCAGGGGATGTTGCTCATAGAGCATCCCGTAAATCTTACAGTCTGGTTTTACAATAATTTTGTCTCTCCATGAGGAGGAAAGGGGACCTCAGCTTCTGACTGGTCCAGAGATGAATGAACCACTTTTTGGGTTCGAATGCTTTCGACCCCAAAAAAGT
>NC_089792.1:31863670-31871170 GCF_040412425.1 Macrobrachium rosenbergii | reverse complement strand
TCACATGCCACAAAGAACGAAACAGAGCAAACTTTTAAAACCGACAATTCTGTCGACGAGAAAACAGGATTATTTTCAAAGGGAAAAAATATTTTTCCTTTTTTATTCAGAAGCCGAGAAGAAAAGCCTTGTTCAGTTCAGACCTGACGGAATTAACTCCAGAGGAAGCGGCAGACCGGCCTCTTGAAAGATGAAAGAATATAAACCTTTGGAGAAATGTAGCAATAGCTAGGTTAGTTAAAAGCAAGCAAAATGTTGACAGAAATAACATCAGAATATAGCAATTTCTTTTAAATTCTAAGAAATGTAAATAATGATTCATACAAACTATAACACCACACTTGAGCAAAACATGGACAATAAATAATCGATGCCTACTAAGACTATATCAAAATTGTTTGTGGTTTTCTCAGAGTTTGTAACTAGTTTCTACGAGCAAATCAATATTTACTTTTATTTTGTTTATTAGAGTAAATGACTGATGCGTATCTAACGACTCTTTAACATTTAATTCCTTCTACGCAGGTCACCTTTTGCTCCAAGTAATAATTACTTTTAAGCAGTGAATACAGAGGTATAATCATCAAGGAAAAAAAATCAGATTATGACACTTAGGGTTATAACTAGAAGGCGCAAAACAAAACGGCCCCGAATTCTCAAGGAACCAAAGAAATGATTACAAGAACGTAAGTTTGTAAACGGAACAAAACTAGTACAAGAATGCGAATCTTTAAAAAGAAACAAGACTTACAAGAATGGAAGTATGTAAAAGGATGCAAGTTTATTACAAGAAAGGAAGTTTGTAAACGCAGGCAAAGTTATCGAAAACAGTGTAATTTCAACAATGACCGTTTGTAAACGTATGTTACCTTTATATGATAAAAAACAATTGACTATCTCAATGTAAATATCAACATTAAACTGATCTCGTAACCTAAATTGAATTCTTCCACTTGAAAGAGGATGTAACCTGCATTAAAAAAGAGAAACGCAGATGAAGATAGATAGAGAAAACCCTGGATTAAAATGTTCTTAATCTAGAACCCTTAATAAGAGTTCGGGAGACGACGATTTATTGAAGTAAAGGGCGTGGCATGTATAAACTGCACTGGGAGAAATTCAGTCAAAAAAAGGGTGGTGAGTATGAAGACGCACAAGAGAAAGGAGAAAGCCAACCCAGTGACGATTTTTTTCTTCTTTTTTTTTTGAGCAGGACAAACACTAGCGTTGGCCTTTGACCCTTCGCAGTGACGTCACTGTTCTGAGATCCAGGTCTTGTCTATGTCAACGCTATCGTTTAAGGTCAATAGAAAGAGAGGAAGTACAATGATTAGTCTTCGACGTATGGATTTCAAAACGGCTGGCGATGTACAGAAAGGAGAGAGAGAGAGAGAGAGAGAGAGAGAGAGAGAGAGAGAGAGAGAGAGAGAGAGAGAGAAGGTATATTTACCACCCATGGAGCGTAACGGTTTAGAAGAGCGCGAGAGAGAAAGAATCGTTATCATACCATCTATGGAGTATAATAGTTTAGGAGAGAGAGAGAGAGAGAGAGAGAGAGAGAGAGAAATGACACTTACCTCGAAGCCTTTCATTTCCTTTCCCGACAACTTCCCTCCTGAGTGACACTCGCATGTGGAAATGAGGCAACCAGTTTAAGGTTATATGACTCACCTGAAAGGAAAGAGAAAAACAGCAATCATTACCACATCATTACCATTTCGAGAACGTAGGTATACAAACGTTTTTAAATGAATTAATGCGGGCGGGAATACTAATGCCCTCGTTTGAATAATTACCAAAAATAACAGGAATACTGTACTTCATTAGTGCATCATTAGCAGTTTCACTAATGCCAAAGAGCATAAAGTAAATCAATTAACAACGGTTTTATAAGGACGTCAAACAATAAACTCAAACATGGGCCAATTTCAGCGCCAAAACCAAAAACAATCGAAAAAATTCATGACCACTATATTTGCTACTTACGAAAAAAAGGTAAAGATTCCGCTTGTAGTGCATAAACACAGAATCGAATGGTAGGGGAGAAAAAACTGAAGAGTACATAATTTCCGAGGGTAAATGACCAATTTAATCGGACCCCTGAAGTCATCTAAGCGAATAAAAGCAGAATCTTTAAAATCAATTCCCTGTGTTTATGGGTTGGAACCACATCTTGAAACTCCTTCATGGATTTGATTGCAGGACATCACTCATCTCAGGAGAAACCACCACCTGCTAGTCAAGGGACCAAATGCATAGTACCACTGCATAATCACACACTTCTCCCACAATTATATGAACAGGCGGTTTCCTTCCTTCGTAACTTCGGCTCTGTACTCAGATAAACCCCAGTTTATTCCAAAAGCATGCATTTAATATCTTGTTATTTTCTCCTGTTGGTAGAGGAAAGCTAAATCCATTTTGTGAGAAGCAAAAATGACTATAATCCTATGACCCAGCGACATTCAACATCCTCCGGGGAACTGCATATTCGAAGGCTCCCCTTAAAAGGTTCGCTGTCCTTTGAATTACATTTATTTTTGATCCTCGGTAGCTTTCCCTCGGGTTTGGCATATTCTGACACACGAATACATTTCACAGCCATGCCAAAAATGCTGTCATGAAAATACTCATCCACCCACTAAGGCAGAGAACATTTCACAATAAATATACTTTCATACAAAGACGACAGAGAGAGAGAGAGAGAGAGAGAGAGAGAGAGGCGGGGTTGGGGTGGAGGGTTGTTTGGAGGGTCTACTTGACTTCTCACTGGGGATCATTTAAGAAAACATTACACCCTTAAATACTGCCGACTGTGCATCACAACAGAGACATAAAAATTAAGTCTATCAATATCTCAAATAAGATAAAATCATTAGTATAATTATGAAACACTTTTTTCCTTATCAAAACTAAAGTACAATTCCCTTTTTCGGTTTTCCTTATATCAAGTTGAGTGCCCGCCATGAACTTTACATGTGCGATGGAGCCGTTCTTGCCTCACCCTTTAATTCATTAGCTGGGAAATCTTATTAAGTTTCCATGAGGAAAAAGATATTTCAGCAATTCTCTGTTTATCGCGTAAGCTGGACTGTCTGGACTCTTTCATTTTATAGTATTACTGTTCAGATAAAAAAATTAGGGCAATTATTATTATTATTATTATTATTATTATTATTATTATTATTATATATATATATATATATATACATACATATATATATATATGTATGTATGTATATATTGTATGTATATGCTAGGTTTTTGTCAGTACATCTTGATGCAAAGGAAATACGATCATGTATGAAGGTTTCATTTGCCTAGGGATCAAATACCTTACGAGAATATCTAATGAAGTTCTTCAAGCCCATTCATTGTGTTCTGTCTCCTAAAACAAAAAGCACAATTATCGAACCTGATGCAAGACCCTTAGGAAAATATAATTAACCAACGGCATTCGGACCAAGCGTGAAATGGCAATGAATCATCCTCTTTCGCAATCGGAATAACAGAGGAACACGTGAAACTCTTATGGCTTGTGAATATGACAACTACTTTATTTTTTTATCTTCATGAAGCGAGGATCATGAGCACAAAAACTCGAAGCGAAGTAGCAACGATTTACCCGCTTCTCAAAATTACTTTCGTAAAATTGTTTACTACCAAGGATTTCCTATTCGGAGGCGAACTTCACGTCCCGACCCAACGAGGTTCCTGCCAACTCTCACCTCAAAATATACTTCACAAAACGAAACTTCTAATGGTAGGTGTGATGGCTCTAGATAAAGAATGAAAAGAAGAAAATACGATAGAAGTTAATTCCTTCTTTGTTTTCGTAAAAGCTTGGCGGCAACAACCGGTACTCTGCTCATGATCCAGGTTAGGTAAGTATCAGCCGAAGGTTTCCAAAAGCAACATAAAAGAGAGAGAGAGAGAGAGAGAGAGAGAGAGAGAGAGAGAGAGAGAGAGAGAGAGAGAGAGAGAGAGAGAGACGAGGACTGGTTTCACCCTGATAAGGAGAGGCCTACCCGTTTCTTAAACTTATAATAATAATAGCTTTGGTGGCATGAATTTTGACCGAGAAACTGATCACACAGGAATGTAAATTGCTTTTCCCTCTCCATCCAAGTTGTGACCCACAACAGTCAAATAACTATCAGACAATTAATTCAGTTCTTACATCAACAGAGGGATATTGGGTTTCAAAGTAACAAGCTCATGCTATTCTTATCCTAGCCTGGTCTGAGGAGAGAGAGAGAGAGAGAGAGAGAGAGAGAGAGAGAGAGAGAGAGAGAGAGAGAGAGAGAGAGAGCAGAGTCAGAGCAACCGTAACATCTAACGTTTACGGCTGCAGGGCTCGAGGGTTTGCCAACACTCTGATTCCAAATGAAATCGCAAAGCGCGGGCGGGATCGAGAGAGCAATTTTTAATTATTGGTGGCTCATTCAACGACATTCCATCGACATGAATTGCTTACCTTTACGAAATGAAGTAAGCATGAAGGTTTACTCCGCTATTACTGACGTGTAAATTTGAGGGTAAAGGAAAATCTTTTCAGATGAGACAGTACGGAATTAGGTCATCCAAATGAGTAATTTTTTTTTTTTTTTTTTTTTACTGATATTAAACAAGTAAAACTATGTGACAAGGGAATGGATAATTTATTTCATTCTGGACCTCTCTTTCTCTGTGCAATATATATATATATATATATATATATATATATATATATATATATATATATATATATATATATATATATATAATATATATATATAAATATATATATATAAATATATATATATATATATATATATATATATATATATATATATATATATATATATATATATATATATATATATATATATATATATATATATATATATATATATCTATCTATCTATCTATATATATATATATATATCTATATCTATCTATCTATCTATCTATCTATCTATATATATATATATATATATATATATATATATATATATATAAGAGAGAGAGAGAGAGAGAGAGAGAGAGAGAGAGAGAGAGAGAGAGAAATACTCCCTATCAAAAACGGTTCCTGCACGCCTGGACCCATTAGGCGCATTCTTGACTCCCATTGTGGGTTTGTTAAGAATTGGGTATTGGATAGTTGGACTACAGAGTCGAAATCATGATGGAAAAGGCATGGGGCTATCAACTTCATCCCAAAAGACTTGCTAACAACAAGGAACAAGGTATGAAAACCAAGTTTGTCGAAAACAATACATTAACATTCAAAAAACTACAGAACGAACAACGTACAACGAGGTCGAAAATGCTCATGTATATAAAAGAAAGAAAACAGGAGAGAGTTATATTTCGGTTAGTATCTATCGTTCAAATAGAAATATAATACCTCTTCCAACCTCATTTTATTTCCAATGTTATTTTATTTTTGGGCATGTATATATATATATATATATATATATATATATATATATATATATATATATATATATATATATATATATATATATATATATATATATATATATTTATATATATATATGTATAAACAAAATCCACGAAGGAAGGAGAAACAATGGAGTACTGCAAGGTGACTTCTCGTCATTTTTAGCAGACTGAAGAAGTATAAAAATGAAAATAATTTTACAAAGAAAGCTCGGAAAAATGTAATACCCATCTGCCATTTATATAAGTATTTATAAACTTATTTTATATATATCTTCCATTTATTTTGTCTTTTATATATATATATATATATATATAATCAGAAAATACAAACGTCCTTTAATATCCAAACTCTACCTCGGAAGTAATATATTTTCATATATGTTACCGAAGGGGAATTTTTAGGTGATAATAAGTCCACCGTCCCGTGGGATCGAACCAGCGACGGACGGGAGAATCAGGACTACAGTGACACGCTAACCAGTCGGCCACAAGAGAGGTATAAATGAATACCATCTCCCATCAGCCCACCCGTCGAACTCAGGTGTTTTGCGTTTGGAGACGATATCCTGTCATTCTGCCATGTTGGCCGTGTAGTGTGTTTGTAAACTTATTTTTATATATTTATTCAGTCTGATTATATACAAAAGGACAAAAACGTCCTTTAATATCCAATTGATATTAAAGGACGTCCATTGTTTTCTGATTGTATATGAATCACGAGGACTTTGTATATATATATTTATATATATATATATATATATATATATATATATATATATATATACTGTGTGTGTGTGAGTGTGTGTTGTGTGTGTGAGAGAGAGAGAGAGAGAGAGAGAGAGAGAGAGAGAGAGAGAGAGAGAGAATTTACAAATGCCGCAGCTAATCGATCTACAAACACATATAAATAGACACTTTAACAGAACAGGGCGGTGACCTGAATCTACAACGCAACCTTTTCTGACTGTGAGTACTCACCGTCCATAATAAAAATAATAAAACCGCGAGTTTATCACCAAGACAGCTTTTCAAGTCGGCATTTCACCAAAGGTAACGTAGATGAGCGACGCCAAACCACATACATAAGAAGGCATCCAAAAATCCGACTCACATTGTCACCCTTGGCAAAGCCTTATTTATCCCGTTAAAATCTTTTCTTTTCACTTGTTAATGCTATCCGTGAATCAGACTTAAAGCTATGTAAGTCGAAGTAATTTGTTTCCTGTCTCACTGTTATATTAATGTGACCTTACTATAAGAAATCATGCTTGAGCAAAACATCCGACACACATATATTTGGATAAAATTAAAGATACATTGGCAGATAAGAATACAGTCCATAATCACGTGCAGATATGCAAAGAGAGGAGAGAGAGAGAGAGAGAGAGAGAGAGAGAGAGAGAGAGAGAGAGAGAGAGAGAGAGAGAGCTGATAGATAAGTATATAGTCCATAATCATGTACAGATATGCAGAGAGAGAGAGAGAGAGAGAGAGAGAGAGAGAGAGAGAGAGAGAGAGAGAGAGAGAGAGAGAGAGAGAGAGAGCGATAGATACATAGCAGTCCATAATCATGTACAGATATGAGAGAGAGAGAGAGAGAGAGAGAGAGAGAGAGAGAGAGAGAGAGAAAGCTTCAATCTTGAAGACATCGTCTCAAGAGATGCACGAGACTACTTAAGGCAAATTAAGAAGCGTCGGGCTCCAGGCTCTTATTTACTTTTAAGGTTGGTCTCACGGTAAACAATGGCGATGGGAGCAGTAGCGATGAATATCCATACGAGCCCCAGACACATTCAAAGTGAGAAGATAAAGAAAATCACATTAACTTGCAATTTTTGAACGCTCTGATAAACCTCATTTAGTGAAAAGAGCCCAAGATTACTTTGCACAAAAATTACCCTAAAGAAACTGAAACACGAAAACCCAGGACAATGAAGGTGATTAAAGAAAAAGGAGTCTTCATTTCTCCTTATACATGCACAGACACACACATACTAGAAAGAGTATATATATATATATATATGTATGTGTGTGTGTATGTATATACACATA
>NC_089792.1:31848670-31858670 GCF_040412425.1 Macrobrachium rosenbergii | reverse complement strand
CAAAGGCGGCGAATGGTAAAAGAACTGAAATATATAATTTATTGCTGATCAAGGGTGAGATACTGAAATGCCTTTGTAATGTATTGCTTTTCTCAATAAAAATGGCTGAGGCTGACTTGGAGAAGTCTATTTCTGGAGATAAGGATGTTAATGCATTTGTCAATGGACTCAATAAAAAAAATTAAGTACTGCACTAAAGAATGAGATATCCTGATACATCCCATGACTATCAAAATCAGTTTTGGAAAATAAAAATAGTTTTATCTTCATAACACCCTTTGCTATCAGAACTAGCTTAAAAAGACCCTCATATTAAACAAAATTCTCTGTTTAGAAACTAGGAAAATAACGTGAACTGACAACTTTGAACAACTCTTCAAATTTGGACTTGAATGCTTTTTACTGTCATGAAAACATTTGAAATTAGAAAGTTTGAAATGAGAATTATCATAATTTCGACAAGAGAATTTGTAATTATAATCTTCAAAATCAGAACCGTAACGCTCAACATCAAACTATGAAAACAAGATTCTCATAATAAAACCTTTATGAAGCTGGAAACGTAACATTAAAACGAGACTTCGATAAAAGCCTCTGGAACTCGCAACAGGAAGAATATATTTTGAAGTCTGTGGAATCCACTAAACTGGATTTACTAGTCATTAAAACCTATTCCAACTATAAATTGAGAAACTGAAGTCCCTCTTCCCGCAATCAGAAACTTAGAAGATGGAATTTAATTTTTCATAAAAGTCTGGGAACTGGTTGCATTGGGAATAGACTCTCACTTAGTAAGAACCTTTTCCCCCCCCCGCCCCCGCCCCAAGAACATAGCTAGGATATTCCCAAAGGACTATAGTGCAGGGAACAGAAAGATTATGGACCTTTTCTATTTTTTACTTTTATTCATTTATTTCTGAGCTAATGGAAAATATCCTTAGCTGATATCATTGAAGCTATTCGCGGAAGTTCATGTTGCTCAGTAAACTCAAGTTACACTGATATCGGCTGTGGATATTTGCCGTCGGATACCCGAAAAGACAACTTGAAAGTTATTTTTGTTATGCGCTTGTGGACCTAGCTGCGGAACCTAAATTTTCCCTGCAATAAAGCTTTCGAACCTAGAAGAAGAAAGATCCCAATAAAAACCAGCCTTTCAGCTCAGAAACTGGAAAGCCGGACTCGTTCCTAAAAGAAAAAGAAGCTAAGTTGAAGTCATCCTTCACCGGTGAATCAATATTTAAAACCTCCCGGTCTCTAAAATGAGCTAAAGTATACACGAAAAGTTTTAGTACGAAATTGGATAATACCAATCTCAAGTAGGTGCGGTTAATTCTTAAGTAGCGTAACTGTGAATTCGAAGAGCTAAATCACAGCTCTTCTTAAATGCATTTAGGACAGTAAAAAACGTCACCTCGTGTGAGTCGTAGGCTCATAAGAATAAAAAAAAAAAGACTAGTGCGCGATCTATATAAATGAATATTCCTTAAAGGAAAATCGTGCACTACGCAAGAATCTAATATTCTGAAGGCAATTATGGAAGAAATAGCTTTTTTTTTTTTTATTGATTACTATGGACTACATTCTACCGTCGACTTGTAAGATGTTAAAACAAAAATGCGAACGCGGCAATAAGTTCTATATGTTGTGTGTGTGTGTGTGTGTGTGTGTGTGTGTGTGTGTGAATTCGCACATAAACATTTCACTGACCAAAGCCTCTCTGAGAGGAAAACCTCAACGAAGGCTGATCTTGTTTTTACGCAATTACAGGAAATGATATCTCACGATCAACACATCTAGCTTATAACGGGAAATCCGTCTCCTGAGTAATACAAGGTATTCACATGTACTTTGTCTTTAGGATAAATTTTGGATAAATTTATTTTCAAGATAAATTTGTTAGAGAAAAACACGATTTAACTTCAGAAAAATATTAATTGTCATAACAGCACTCCAGAATACAAAGGGAGAAAAGAATTCTGTCAATGATAATAATTCAAGTAAAGCATCAATGAAAAGGAAATTAAACTCAAATAGAAGCGCACGACCTAAGATTCTAAAAGGAAACATATCCCTCCCGCAGACTGAAAGCTGAAAAACAAGAACTTAGGAAACCTCCGTGTGTAAAATATTCCAGTACATTTAACTCAGGCCACGATCAGGTCCCTGTATGACAAAGATCCAATCTCCTAAGGACAACGTCCGTATACAATTTACGTCTACCACATACGTGATGTTACTTGGGTCCAGGATTGTCTGCTCAAGACCATGGGTATTAGCAGAATATTAATTTTCTCATAAAATATCTGACCGACAGTATTTTAATCGGCTATATATCCTTCAGTAAAAAAAATATCTGACAAAATAATAAAATTAACTTCTTTTGAAATTTATTGGCAACCAAAATATTAAATTACTTTACACTCTTCAAGCTCAAGTTTGTTACCTGATATATATATATATATATATATATATATATATATATATATATATATATATGTATATATATATATATATATATGCGTGCGCACTTGTGTGCATGTGTGTATTTATGTGCACTTCATAGGTGGTTATCTTATGATGGTGCATTTGTTTAGCGTAGAATAATAACGTCACTTTGCCATTAGGTGGTTATCTTATGATATATATATATATATATATATATATATACATATACATATATACATATACGTACATACGTGTGTGTGTGTGAGTAGGTAAGTGAGTACGGATATGACAAAATAACGTTACTTTTATATACACTATATAAATACAAAGAGCCATAATAAGAGAGAGAGAGAGAGAGAGAGAGAGAGAGAGAGAGAGAGAGAGAGAGAGGAAGTAGATGAGAATCAGGAATGCCTTTTTTTCTGAAAAAATTGGTTTATATCATTATTACAAAAGTCCTTCCATTTCTGGAGCCGGAAGCAAAATTCCTTTCCTTTCATTCACGTTCCGTGACTTATCTCGTACTTTCACCTTTCAGTGTGTAAAACTGCGATATCACATGTCGTGCCGGAGCCCGAGCAAATTAGATAAGAGACGAAGATAAGTTACAAGGCTGTCCAGAGCCCTCTCACTTACTGGCTGAAAAAAAAAAAAAAAATCACTTCGCGGAAGAGCGCGTCAGCACGAGAAACATTTCGACGAGACAAATCACAATAAAAATGATAATCATAACGGTGAGTCAACCTCCCCCGGAATGGTAATGAATTACCGAGCTAACAACCACCCACTAATAATTCAAGAGTACCTTTGTACGAAAATACTAATACCTTTACCGAACAGAAACAAACATTACAATAAACAAGAACAAATCACTGAAATAAATGCCTT
Source organism: Macrobrachium rosenbergii (assembly GCF_040412425.1). Classification (NCBI taxonomy): domain Eukaryota; kingdom Metazoa; phylum Arthropoda; class Malacostraca; order Decapoda; family Palaemonidae; genus Macrobrachium; species Macrobrachium rosenbergii. Next base: position 31,855,334 of record NC_089792.1, on the reverse strand, counting down.
GGAAAGTTCACCAACACTTTCCTGGTCTCTGTCTCTCTTCTAGAAAAGCCGCTGGTCAAACTTGTGGTTGCAGGGTGGCGTGGAAAAAGCCACAATAAGTCCTCATTGATGTTTCGAAAATTACTGGTTTTAAGTAAACTCCAGTAAGCAAAACATGTAATTACTTAGCTACGCAAGTCCAGCAGGAAGGTATTGACTATAAAAAGGAGAAAAAAAGTGGTAAAAGCAGGCAATTATGTCTATTTAACGAATGAGGCCCAACAGGCAAGTGTTTTGTAAGCAAATACTGAATAAAGTGGCAAAAACGCAAATTATCTTTCTAATGAAGCATAGCAGGCTATCTTTATTATCTAGACGAATGGTAAGAAAAACGTGGTCAAAATACGCAGTTCATTAAGATACCTAATAAGCTCTTTTTAAAGGGCCGAATAAAATATTAAAATAAAAAAAAAATTACTAAACTAGTAAGGCTTAATAGGAGTGTTTAAACTAGAAAATACGTTTCAATTACTTAGCTAATGACATCCACTAGTAGGAAAGTTTTAACTAAACGAATAAAGAGTTTCAAGTAGCAAAATCCGTTTCCTTTCATTGCAGCCGCTCGATAATCTAGGATTTCCATCTGCGGCCGGGAAAGCTTTTAAGGGCCGACATCCAGGTTTTGAGAGACTGGATTACTGCGGGATGGCTGGAGTCAGGATGGGCATCCATCCGTGAAACATCTGCCAAAACTTATGAAATGAGCCGTCACAAACATCCAGAAAAGGCGCATTTAAAATAGCGACCCCAACCTGGGATTGAGCTGAGAAGTAATAAGATTTAACAGGCATGCAACAGCTATTCAACATGTTTAATGTCGTCCAAATGCAAAATTAAGTAGCTAATGATGTCTACTAGACCAGTTTCAACTAGACGACAAAAAAATTTAGTGGCAAAAACAGACATAACTATTGATGCCTACTTGTCGATTATCAACTTTAAAAAAAAAATTCTGAAGTCATGAAAGAAAAAGTTCATATCATTATACATCCATAAAGCTTAACACTATTTAATATCATGAAGCGCAATAAACGTCTTAAGGTGAGTAAATTTTTTCCAATTCAAATCAAATAACCATAAAATGAGTTGCCTACGTAAAATAAAGGATGGATTTAGCCTCCAAAAAGGGCAATTACTTTTTAAAACGCTGGGGGAAAGAAATCTTATGCTAAACTAAGGACTTACATATTTGAAAACGATAACTTCAGTAAGAAAGTCAGCGGCTTTTTCCTCGTTTGTGTTTTATTTCCTGGAACAAATCTTACCAAGCATAACTTTCAGTTCCTGACCATTTTACATGATTGTTGAAACAGTATTCTTCGTTTTTTCTTCCAACCCGCCCCTCAATCACAATTTTTTCTGTAAAAGGCATTCGGTTGCCCATCCCAGTGAAATTTACATCGAAAAATAAACCCTCGAATTTACATGAAAAAGGAGTCAAACAAAACGAAGTTACAACTCGCCTTAATGACGCTCGTTACTATGATAAGTACACAGAACTCGAGAATATACTCTATAAACTTCATTAACACCGTTGTTATTACCATTATTACAATTTATAGTAAATGACACAATATAAAAGTTATGAAAATCGATTAATTAAAACAACCAATAAAAACAAATAAAGCTCTCTATAGCAAGACGTATGAATTCTGATCGAGTTTATATCATCCAAGTTAGCTAACTTTATTTACCATTTATAATGTGCGCACAATCTTTTAGAACTTTTGAATTGCAGAATACATACTTTATATGGGTAAAAGACATTAAGCAAAATACGCAAAAAAGAAATTTATTACAATACATTATTGGCCAAAAAAGTTGTCACATGCATTTTTAGACGAGCAATTTCAAATAGAATGGCCTGTTCACAAAATTAGTAGTAGTCTTGTGCTACAGAAAAAGTTCTCATGGATAAAGGTGTTTCATGAATTAGGAAACGAAATTAGTACACTTTGAAATTCAAAACAAGGGACACATTAGTCTCAAACAAACCAATATACACTAAAATTAGCAGGAAAGAAGTAATGTTCACTTCCTTTCATATTTCACATCTGAACCTTTTTCTCAGGCATATCAGCAAGGCAAACAAATGTACATGAATTGCTATAACCTTTATTTACATATCTACAGAGTCAATAGCGGGTATGACCTCCACACCAGCTGTACAAGGTTCTCAGCAGGTATCCTGTCCCATTCTTCCAAGAGAACCTGACCTAATTCTCTAAGGGTGGATGGCTGGTTGTCCCTTTGTCTAATTGCACGGCCCAATTGGTCCAATAAATGTTCTACGGGGTTGAGATCTGGGGTCAGTGCAGGCTGCCTCAGGATGTTCACATCCTTTCCTTCAAGGTAAGTACCAGGCCAGTACCAGAACAGTGAATCGCAGATTGGTAGCGATGGGTTACAGAGGCCGTAGATGTGCTTTGAGGCCAAGGCTCACCCCCAGACATAAAAGAGACCGTTTGGCTTGGGCCCGTCATCACCGGAATCTGACAGTACAACACTAGCACCATGTGCTTTTGGAGATAAGTCCAGATTTCTGCAGTTTCCAGTAGATGCTAGGAGGCGTGTACGCAGACAGGCTGGAGAACGTCTCAGGGACGAGTGTGCACAGGCTCGAGTTGCTGGAGGTGGTGGATTTGTTCATGTGTCGGGTGTCATTTGTGCAAATGGCAAGAGTCAGCTTGTCATTCTGGATCGAAACGTGATCGGTGATGTGTACGGACAGTTGCTGGATCGGAACCTTCTTCCATGGGCTCGTGGTTTGTTTGCCAATAATTTCCGGTACCAAGACGACAATACCCTTGCCCATCGAGCACGTGAGGTGACTGCTTACCTTGAAGGACAGGATGTGAACGTCCTGAGGCAGCCTGCACTGAGCCCAGGTCTCAACCCCGTAGAACATTTATTGGATCAATTGGGCCGTGCAATTAGATAAAGGGACAATCAGCCTTCCATCATTAGAGAATTAGGTCAGGCTCTGTGGGAAGAATGGGACAAGATACCTGCTGAGAACCTTGTACATCTGGTGGACAGCATGCCACGCCGCCTGGTGGGCGTTATTGCCGCTCGCGGAGGTCATACCCGCTATTGACTCTGTAGATATGTAAATAAAGGTTATAGTAATTTATGTACACATGTTTGACTTGCTGATATCTCTGAGAAAAAAGGTTCAGATGTGAAATATGAAAGAAAGTGAACATTACTTTTCTTTTGCGACTAATGTGTCCTTTGTATTGAATTTTAAAGTGTACTAATTTCGTTTTCTAATTCATGATACATACCTTTATCCATGGAAAGTTTTTCTTTACTCCATTTTGAACAGACCAAAATTTCGTCCATAAATGCATGTGAGAAACTTTTGGCGAATAGTGTATGCCCCCATTCTCGAGGGGTCTTCTTCTTGATCCCAGTTTATTCTGTATACATTCACTAGCTGGATCGACTGGTGGACAACAGGACTGTATGGGACAAAGGACCTTGTAAACTTAATCCACTGCTATAAACCAACAGCAAATTAAAAGGTAGACCAAATCTTAGGGAAATGTGGAAAAGCGCCATTAAGTATCGCTACATCCTATAAAAAGTTATGAGCATCAGCATTGAATTCCTTCAACATTAAATTTTGCGCTAAATCAAAGAATCAATTAATTATCAATCTATATTACGAATTGCTTCTGGCAGTTCCCATGTCTGTCTAACGCAGGCCCGTATTTCTGTTTAGATAAAAGCCATAACGCGATACATTCTATTCGCTCAATCAATCTGTGTAACGAAACTTTGCTTTTTATCTGGAACCTCTCTCTCCCGCCTGTGCGTCCTTTCGCCCTCAACGATTCTGTTCGTCCCCTCCTCACTTGCTCCTTTCTATTTGTTTGTTTGTCTGTCTGTCTGCCTCAGATGCCTTTGCTTATGTGTCTGTCATCTCCTCCTCTTTCGCTTCTGTCTCTTATCTGTCTATCTTTCTGCCTCGGCTACCTTTTCAATTCCGCGGCAAGCAGAAAGTCACAGCTCGCTTTTAAAGAACCAATATTGGTTGTTTAGTGTACCGTCAGTCTCTTGTCATTATCTTGCGGCTGTACAAAAATAAATCGGAGGTGTTCGTCATCAGAAAATTCAATTTTTTTTTTTTTTTTCATCTCCTGTAAAATTTTATCACATCTGAACTATGAACATTAGTGACCGGCAATCCTAACGACCGATTTTCCATAAATTACGAGTAAATAAACTTTTTATTTGATCACACATGATTTATTACGTATTCCTGTATTTACAAGTTTGCGTAAAATTCATCAAATCCAATCATACAGCGTTACACTGATGAACTGTAAACGTCAAATGGATAAACTCAAAGACGAGGCTAATGATTCAACATCTACATTTCTCGGAATCTCGCTATTAAGAACAATGGTGACATAACCATTCACGGAGCGAGACGCATCCCCTTCCTTCGACAGCCGGCCGAGAAGTAAGATGAGGCGCACAAGCAATGGTCCACCCACCTTCCCAAAATGCATCAGGATCCAAACGGCATATTGCTAAGAGTCTGACGTTCCGCTAAGAATCTCCCGTACATTAACTTTAAGGCAAGGGGAAGGGGGAAGGGAGGGAGGAATGGGGAAATCGCTGGAAATGCCACAGAAGTCCTCTTCGAGAGAGAATGAGAGAGAGAGAGAGAAAGAGAGAGAGTGAGGGAGGGAGAGAAGCGACTACGCTTCAAGCGTAGGAGGGTAGAGAGAAGAGGGTTGGGGCTAGGGGCGAGGGAGTCCTTTCCATTAATTACATTTAATTTCCACCTCTTATCACCATGCTTGTGAGTGACAGAAGCAATCAACGTGGTGCGCTGTGCGTCCTCTTCCTCGGCGTCCGGAGTAAAGGTGTTTATGTGGTTGGTTTCCTCTGCAACCAGGTGGTGCTCTGTCAATCTCGCCTCTACACCGAACATGGTACGAACCAGGATTTGGTTGAGCTCAAGTGCAGTATGCCAATTCGTCTCAGTGAGCGGGTAGCTTCATACGGTTATCTTCAAATCGCTCTCTTCCTAGGAAGCATTAAAGTAGCAGTAGAAAAAGCCAATGTCGTTAGCATCACACAGTCATTTTTGCATTCACCGGATTTCTACATTAAAAAAACTGATCTCATGTTAAACCACGACAGGCAAATTCTCAGTTTCTTATGTGAAAAATTCTTGCCTACAACAGAAATAATACTTTTATTTTAATGCTGTTCAACCTAAATTGTAGCATGACTGTTCTAATAGCATATATTTGACCTAACGGTTATACTGAAATAAACAATACTGTATTACATAGGAAAGTGTGGGTTTACATTGAGATAAGAGACAATTTATAGAAACTCAGACTATCATCAAGATGCCCGCTGTGGCACATGACCATCTTAATATAAACACAAGGGCAAACACATTTTAAAATATGAAGAGAGAGAGAGAGAGAGAGAGAGAGAGAGAGAGAGAGAGAGAGAGAGAGAGAGAGAGAAAACTGTGACAGAAATAAGGAAAAAATTCCTAACACCGGATTCCTGAACTAACCTAAATGGCACACACTACAGAAAATCAACGATACTTTATCAACAGGTCTCAATAAGGTTGCAGGGAAGGAAGGTTACTTTCGAACACTGCTTGTGGCGTGACGAATAAAAGCCTCTTATTACAAACAAGACCCTAATGCATGCCTCGGATAAAATGACAGGTTGTCCAGACGCATAAAATACAAGTTCCAGAGCAAATTACTTAGGCACTGATAGGAGCTCGCGTTTTCTCTTTACCGAACGCACCTGCAAAATTTGTATCGTTGAGAACAGGATGACTGACGAAGTGCCCTGTTGCACCACACAGTTGTTCGGCCAAAGGGGCTTGAATCGTAAATTTAACGGTATTAAGACAATTTATTGAACTTCTACATTAGAGCTTAACTCTTAAATCAGTAGACGCTCAGAACTTGTCTGGCGGCAATGACAAAGCTGGCTGGAATCCGTTCAAGTGGGGTTTCACATGACAGGATTTCCTCTATCAATTTATTCAGTAATACTACAGGTTCCCTTGACCTCTTGCTATCAGCACTGGCTAAGGTTAATGTGATATATCTTATCCCACCCCTTGGGCAAATTGTTGTTGAAACATTCAGTCACTCCACACACACACACAGGTGTTATTTGCTGACAACCACACACCTTATATATACAAATATATATATATCACTTCTTATCCCCTCTCTCTCTCTCTCTCTCTCTCATTCTTCCCCTAACTCCCAGCACTTCCAGGAAACTCCATGAATGATAACCGATAAATTCTCTCTCTCTCTCTATCTCCTCCACTTTTCCTCTCTCCTCCCTCCCCCTCTCTCCTTCTCATCCTCTCTCTCTTTCTCTCTTTTGGGGGTCCGGAGCTCAGTGGTCTCCTTATTATCCTCCCTCCTCTCTCTTATTATTATCATTACTTTCCTTTTCTGTTTTCACCCTCTCTCTCTCCAACCCTCCCTGTCTCTTCTTTCTTTCCCTAAACCATCCTCTCTCTCTCTCTCTCTCTCTCTCTCTCTCTCTCTCTCTCTCTCTCTCTCTCTCTCTCTCTCTCCTCTCTCTCTGTCAGTCCCTTCCCAACTCCCAT
>NC_089792.1:31833670-31846170 GCF_040412425.1 Macrobrachium rosenbergii | reverse complement strand
CAATTTAATACATGTGTGCCCGTTTGTGATGACTAAATTTGTATTTGTGCAATATCCAGAAATGGAAAACATCCCCATGTTTGAAATCGTCAGTAAAAGCAACAAATGAATAGCAGAACAAGAGAGAAGCCGATCGACTGAAAAAAATAAAAAACATAGATGGCAACTCCCTCGAGGGAGTTCCACGTGACGTCACGACATACGTGACGTAGCATCCCGAGAGGCAGTGTCTTTTTCCATTCCCTAATTCGTACTGAAAGCCATCGATCCCACGTCGGGGATCCTTTCAAATAAAAACGAAAAAAGGGAAAAGTAAAAAGCAAGAGTGGAGGGATGTATGCATTTGTTTATAGTTTTGGAAGTAATATGATGCAAATACATCACGGCGACTTTATTCCATTCCATAAAATGCCGCGCAAACCAGTGGAGGAAATGTTTTGCTGTTTATATAGCGGGAGAAATCTATAGGCCAGAGAGAGAGAGAGAGAGAGAGAGAGAGAGCAATAAATGAATGAACAAACATTTTATATCATGTCAAAATAAAGGACAAATAGTTAAAAGAATTACCAAAGAACGGAAAACTAGCCTCGATGTGTGTGTGTGTGTGTGTGTGTGTGTGTGTGTGTGTGTGTGTGTGTGTGTGTGTGTATTGGTGTGTAGTGTTCGCCCGCGCGCATTAGCATGTTTGGGCTTACGCATTCCGTATATAAAAATGAAACGGCCTCTAAAACTTTATATCGATTACTGCCTGTCTAGGTTTCCCTCTAAATATTTCCTTACCTAAGAAATTAAAATTCAGAATGAAGCAAGTTTTCCTCCTGGAGAAATTACATTTCCAGTTTAATGAAGTTATTCTATTCAAGCAGCACCTACGTATCTGAACAAACCAAGTTTCTCATTCAGGAAATAAACTTCAGAATGAACCAATTTCTCTTATTCAAGTAATTACATTTCCTAATGAACAGTTCTTCTTATTCGAGAAATTACCTTCAAGAATAAACCATAGCCCTTCCAGGAAAGACCGAACTAGCCACAGCTGGAAAAGCAACCACCACCGTCATGCATTTTGAGGGTTCAGAGTTAAAGGTTAATATGCAACCATGTTCCTCCACCCGCCGCCATGTTATCACCAAGCATCTCGCCTGGCGTCATGCAGTTGATTTTCAGTCTTTATTTTTACCTGAGTAATTCGGGGGTGACAGGTGCCAGCATGCACGCAGCCCCGGCTGCGAGCTGTAAGACATCAAGATCCCTTGGGAGTCGAGGACGGGCGCGGCGCCCCATGCGGGCGGTGTTTCTCGACAGGATGGGTCCATGGTAGCACGTGTAGGATGGTCGCCTCTGCCTCTCATTGCCAGCAGAACTCGTCCGTCGCATCTTGGCCTCGCCCTCCTGCTGCCGTGGTCGCTCTGGCTCCTCTTCCTCCTCCTCCTCCTCCTCTTCTTCCTCTTCCTCCTCCTCATCCTCATCGTCGTCGTCGTCGTCATCGTCCTCCTCTTCATCGACGTCCTCTTTGCCTCCCTCAGGTCGATCGTCACCCTCCAGGTCGGCGCCCATGCCGGAATCGTCGGTGTTTTCTCTGTCGGGGTCGGGTGGGGCTGGTAAGCTGCTGCTGTAGATTGGGAAGGGCACTCCGGGCATGTCTCCGGACATTCCCCCATTATCCTCGCACCCCTGCGGCTGCAAACACGGACTCTTAGCGGAGGATGGGGAGGAGGAAGAGGGAGAGGCTGGAGGGAGTCCTTCGGAATCAAGGGCGCTCTCACAGAGCCCCTCAGACCAGCGGTTCATCACTTGGCAGGAGAAGGGCTCGCCTGCGGCGGGGAGCGGCACAGGGGGCTATGTGCCCCTGCCCGCCTTCCACGGGGCAAGGAGGCGGCCCACACCATTACACAACCACTCCCAACGCCTTCAAGACCTTAAGAGAAGTAACATGCAAAGGTCAACATTAAAAATAAAAAAAAATAGGAGTAAAATTAGAATATCTTTGACCCTTGTGTGTGTTGCTGATGATGCGCGATTCTTTCTCCCTTTCATTACCGGACCTTCTCCACCTTCTTAAACCAACTTTATCCACCTTATCAACTGATTTTGTTAAACTTATTTATTTATTAACCCTTATCCATCTTATTACCTAACTTTGTCCACCTTATCAACCAACCTTGTCCATCTTCTTGATTAACCAACATTTTCCTCCTCCTTGACATCTGGTAAGCGGAAACAATTTCTCTTCCAGACCTTCCCGCTGATCCTTTCTCAGTGCTTTCGTCCGAAAAATAAGCCACATCTATGTCACTTAAAATGACTAAACTCTTATATAACTCGTACAGCTGGATTTAACAACATAGCACAATTACGGCCACACCCATTGCTTCAGTAATACAAACGTTCTTACTCTCGGGAGAAAAATATTACCATGAATAATGAGAGGCATACATAAATACATCAATTCCTTGAATTACCAACAGTTTTATTTGTAAACAGAATAATCATCTTGTCATGATTCACGATTTCCAGTGTGATCGCAAATCTATTATGCAAAACTGACTTATGATTCTGTGATTCTTACCAGAAGAGAGGCAATTATATTCTCACTTCCATTATATAACATTGTCAAAAATCAACAAATATATATTAAATTTCTGTGTCAAACTACGTATTCAGCATGAGAATAAAAAAAAAGTTCATTGATATATATATAATATATATATATATATATATATATATATATATATATATATATATATAAATATATATATATATATATATATATATATATAATATATATATATATATATATATATATATATACATATATATATATATATATATATATATGTGTGTAATGTGTGTTGTTGTTTGTGTGTGTATGTGTGTTATGTATATTGCGTATATAAGCTCTAAGCACATATTTCTAGATGTAATAAAAAGAGGAGAATGATGTTAAGTTGTACAATAATGCAAAATATATGGTACGAGCTATTATCCTCACGGATAGAGTGTAATTAAAGTTTCAGCATTTTTATATTTTCTGTGACAAAACAATTCTTTTTTACACAGTTTAAAGGATACAGTGGTTTGATAATAACAGCATACAGAACGGAAGACAAAAAGCAAAGTGGCTGACCGCTAAAAATATTTTCAATTACAATAATATAATCCAATAGCTGACATAAATAATAATAATAATAATAATAATAATAATAATAATAATAATAATATAATAATAATAATATCTCGAAGATAATCAACAAAATTAATTCAATTCTTTTAATAATAATAATAATAATAATAATAATAATAATAATAATAATAATAATAATAATAATAATAATAATAATAATAATAATAGTCTTTAAAGACTACTGAAAATTGCAAAAAATATACCTCTTGTTGATAACATAGGCAAGTGTTAGCTGCCCTTAGGTACTTTCAAAATTATGGTCATAACATAAAACATTCAAACTTGAGTACAGTGTAGTTAGTCAAAAGGCACCCACAGAATTTACATAAACTCTAAAAAAATTCCACAAGTTTCATATTTACATTTCTTTAAAAATTCCTGATCAAAACAGACAAGATTTTGAAAAAGAAAGCAAAGCAAAAAAAAAAATAAATAAATAAAAGTTTGTTTACATATGCCTCAAAACCAGACAGTTAAGAGAAATCGGAGTCGCTGCTTTCGGCAGTTGAATCCTTAAAGGGCACGAAGAGGGAGGGACTCAGGTTCAGACGTCATCCTTCGGTTATCTTGCATCTCAAGATTCCAGAAACCAAATGTGGCACTTAACAAGCAATTATGCGGTTGTACATCATCTTACGCCAACCACGGCGATTCCACAAAAGCTCTTGATGTCCTCTGGCAATATCGAGTTACCCATGATGGCGAGTTAATACCCAGCATTATATTATGTAAATGCACATAATCTCTTGGCAACACATCACTCCTAGGCCCTTCGTAATTGCTAACTCCGAGGATGATACGAATGAGAAAGCATTCGAGGATTCACTTTAGTTTATCAGTGACATTTGAAAAAATCGTGGCAGTTGCGTCCGTTACGCTGCTTTATAAAAAACAGATCATATCATGTCAGTATCTCCCTAATTTTGTAACTGACATGATACTGTAACAGAAGGTAAACTTTAACACTGAGATAACTTCACAAAGATATCCACATATTTTACATACATATAAGATTGTAAAACTTTCTCTCTGAGAAAGCGAGACAAATAAGAGAGATGGAAAAAGAACCGAATCATTGGTCGTCAAAAATTTCCTTACCTAGCTTCACTTCTTTGTCTTAAACTCTACTACTATTTACCTGCCTCAATATCATGTACCAAGTCTTCCTTTCATTTGGGGTTTACTAAATCCTTTTTTGCTAGTGCTACCAGTTATCCACTATTTTATCAGTTCTCTCAAAAACTCTGATGAATTCAACCTTCCCAACAAAATTCTTATTTACAGAGGCACTTTATCATTTTGAATTTCTATTTTTTTTTCCACATTCAAAGTTTAAAAGCCTTCGCCTCAAGATTGCTGCATTTGTAGACTTCCATACCACCTAATGTGTTATTAATCTATTGCTTAGATATCATCAAAGAAAGCCGCAAATTCCTCTTCCTGCCAAACTCATTTGTTCCTTTTCAGAATTGTAACCTCTGCTCCAAACTTCTGCCTCATGACGTATGTTTTCCATTTGAATTAGTCTCATACCTTTCAGATGTGGATTTTTTTTTTTCCATGCTTCCTTTCCTTTGGCAGTTCATGGATTTTCTGTTTTCCACATACGTCTTACATCCACTGCTACTTTCCGATGATTTCTTATTTACTAAAGTAACCAGTTGTTAGCCACGACTCTTTCAGGCCAGCCCTAGAACTGTTAATCAACTCAAGGTATACTTAATTTTTCGACTTTCCTAACTGCTAAACCTCTAAAAGGCTTCCCAATTTAGTCTTATCCTGACATTTGAACATACAAAGGAAGTTGCTATGCGGAAATTAAATCCCAGTTCGAAGTCTTTGTTCCAGTTCATTTGGCTTAGATGATCTCGACGTTGTCACGCGAGCACGGTTTTCTGGCCACTTTTAGCACTTTACCAATAAATCTCCTAAAAAAAACCCCAACGTTGGTGCAAAATTGGAGTCGCGCAAGCTCATGCGTGGGCGACAAACCTGAGTGACTGGAATTCCTCACTAGTTTAAAGAAAATGATTGGCTATCTGGTGCCCAGGGTAATAAAAGGCACCAGAAAACGCACTCGTGGGGAACCGTTTTAACATAATATTCCTATATATCAACTTGTATTTTTCTTCCTATATTACTTCTCAGACGCCTTCCACTTATAACTAATTAAGACCCATTCTAAGCCAGGAAACACCTAATCGCCATTCTCAAAGCGTCTTTTATGGAATATTCATACTACCTGAACAGCTCTCTGTTATAAAACCTTACAAAAACCAAATCTTTGTTTTTCCAAAATATTCCGTGCTGTTCTTCCACGAGCCTTCACGAATTTGGATTTAATTCTTCATGCTTGTGACAAGGGCCGATAATATTCTCTGTTGACTCATCAACACTTTCACATTTCAACGATCAAATTTCAACTAATGATACCATTATCGTTCTTCGTAAAAATGGTAATGTAAAGATGGTAATTCTTTTATTTTATATACTGTATGTACTTTGTACTTTGTACCCCGAAGAAGTGTACGCAATACACGAAAGAGCTTGGAACCTGGTCTTTAACTTTCACCTTTCATGTGGTTGTCTACGTATACATTTGTCACGTGCGGTTTGGTGACTTATTGCTGATATACCTCTAAAATTATATATATATATATATATATATATATATATATATATATATATATATATATATATATATATATATATACATATACATACATACATATATATATATATACATACATATATATATATATATATATATATATATATATATATATATATATATGTATGTCACCTTTGTTGTACCATAATTCTTATTGTTTATAACAGCAATAGGACCGCTTATTTTTCCAATTTTAGTCAACACAAGAATAATTCTTATTGTCACCAATAGCTACAAAAAACACCGCTTAACTTTTCAACACATATGTGTATATATATACAATATATATATATATATATATATATATATATATATATATATATATATATATATATATATATATATATATATATATATATATATAAATTATATATATATATATATATATATATATATATATATATATATATATATATATATATATATATATATATAAATAATTTTTGTTAGATAAATGTTGAGAGTGATATACAAATGAAGTTCAAAGCTTACAAAAAAAGAAAAAAAAAAATTCCCACAACGTCCGGAGAGCTTCCCTAAATAACGTTCCAAAACTAAATGAAACATTATAAAGGGATTCAAGGACACAAGTCTTGAAATGGATACGGCCTTGAGTTTTATCTGTTTGTTAAAGGTCAGGTTGAATGTAAGCAGCGTGGCTCATGAAGTGAATTATGTACTCGGTGGTAATTCGACTGCGTCGGTCGCAGCCTGGGTATAACAGGGCATGGGGCAACAACCTGGTCCCAAAAATAAACTTAGGGCAACACTCTGTGGAGGCACTCAATGAAAATAACAAAAAGAAAATCTAAAATATATAATATTCCATATTAGTTCGCAGATGAACTTCCTAAAACCTACCGTAATGAAAGTGAATTCTGTTTTTCCAATTCAAAATCGAACAAACAACAAGCTCTGTGACAGCACAATATAATGCGCAGCTAGAGTGTTAACTTTTGAGCACGGAATGTCTATTCAGCATAAAGCTGAAAGTTTTCTTTTTATTTAACCTCTGAACTAACAACCATTTACAGAGGAGAAAAAAAAAAACAGTTGACGATTAAAAGTATTATTATTGTTTCTGAGAACATGAAAAGGATATGTTCTTTGAATAAATATAAATAAATATGAAATTCAGAATTTTAGGAATCGAAAGTTATAATATAGGCATTTTGCACTAAGAGGACAAATTACCAAAAACATATTTATCAAAAATATCTCAAAGAATTGTACTTAATAAACTGTCTCATGTTGCATTATCAACTGTCAAACGTAAATACATTTTGTGCATTTCGAAGCTCTTGAGATTTATTTCGTTACACTGAATTTGATCTGATATTCTATGTAAATAAATATGAAATTCAGAATTTTTAGAATCTGGATTTTGATTTTTCTGACAAATTACCAAAACATATGCGTAAGAATATCTGAACACTATCCTATGTTAGTTATCCAACTGTCAAAATGTATAAAGATTTATGTCGTTACACAGGTTAAGATTATGCATATCTGTCCGTTAGTGCGTGCAAATGTATAAATATATATAAGAAAACGACGACAAGGCTGCGGTGGGCGTTCTGCCAAAAGCGACAAAAGTAATGGTCCGGCACTGCCAAACAATTTCCAGTTTATTTTTTCGAAAACCAATATCCCGGCGTGAGAGCCAAGACAAATATAGCGTGGTCTCTCTCCTTGCCATGATATCCCGTCACAAACCAAAAATCTCAGAGATACATTCGAAAGAAAATATAAGTAAAGCACTGGATTTTTATTGGTTCCTGGATTCATAGTTTTATTTCAGAAACTGCAGTAATCAACTGCGCGGCAACGTATGAGAGAAACAACGTAACCCATAACCTTTGTTGTGGACTTGACAATATAATAGAATGGTCCGGGAACCTGCTGTACTTTACCTGCTGTCATTTGTACAAGTAATATACGGAATCTACAGTTCACATTCACCTGATCTGTCAAAAAAAAAACAACCAACATGGGATTAACCTTTAACTTATCGTTGGCCCAGCGTTAATCTCAGAACAGCCAATGAGGTGGAAAGGACTATTTCCTGGTGATAGAAATTCATTTCTCGTCATAATGTGATTCGGATTCCACAATAAACTGTGGGTCCCGTTGCTAGGTAACCAGTTGGTTCTTACCCCGTAAAATAAATCTAATCCTTCGGGCTAGCCCTTGGAGAGCTGTTATAATCAGCTCAGTGGTCTGGATAGCTAAGATATATATACTTAACTTTTAACTTATCCCGATTCCTTAATGCTTTTCCATATGGTTTTTCTGAAATATTCAGATCAGAGTATGAATGGTGACATTTGAATGAATATCTTTTATAAAATTCGAATCTATTTCAATGTAATTCATTTCTTAACAAAATATTCGTACAATACCCATTCACAAAATACCAGGGAATTGTATTGTAACGATAGCGAACACCCACTCGGCTCTGCAATGCCCGGCAAAGAGAATAAAATTTTAAGAAGAATGTCAGGAGTCAGATGGCTGGATAGAGTGAGAACTGATACCACAAAGGAAGCCACTGTTCCTTTAAAATTAAGGAAGTGTTTCATCAACTTTGTTGTAAGTACAGGAAAACCAGAGTTACAAAACCACATCAATTTTGCCTTCATTCAAGGATGAAATCAAGAGACAAATTAACGTGTGAATTCAAGGCACAAACCTCTTCGCTGGTGCTGTTGTTTAAGGTTAGTGTCCCTTGAAGGCATTTTTCCAAAGGTTTCTAATATCTATTACAAGGTAAAAATAAAATGATGGAACTCTAGATAAGAGGAACAATTTCTTGCTTTATATTCTTCTTCGCTTCTTTAATTAAGACCAAGTGCCCACGACGGCTTGCAACAACACATCTCTTCCATATGAGACACCATTTTTATCTTCTGATCAATTTTCCACGAAACAGCGAAAATCTGATGTGACATCATTTGTCAAAATGACATGGTCTGTCAGACTACAAACTTGAAGGCGATAAGGCTGACCACAGTGTAAGCCAATTCTGAGTCTCCTTACTCTGATATGCTTTTTCCTACTAGTATTGTAGTGGAGGGTTACAATTTCAAACGAAGTCTGATAACTGCCTTAGAAAATTGAGCAACGTACGACACACAAATCATTGCAGCTTTGATCAACATAAACTTTCGAACATCTAACTTACACGATGTCTAATAAACAGTGATGGTGAATACAATGACAGTTTTGTCTGAACCATTTATGTATATGTATGTATATGTATACATATGTATGTATATACATGTACATATAATATATATATTATATATATGTACATACATGTATATACATCATTGTATGTCACCATACATATACATAAATGGTTCAGATGTTGAAGCTATCATTGTATTCACCATCACTAATTTATTAGCAATTACATCGCGTAACTCTGTACTATATATTAGATGTTTGAAAGTTTATGTTGATCACAGCTGCATATATGATTTGTGTGTCATATAAATATATATATTATATGCTTAATTTTCTAAGGCAGTTATCATACTTACATATTTGAAATTGTAATATATATATATATATATATATATATATATATATATATTTTGCTTCCTCACTTTTATTTGGTTGTCGAATGTACTCATCCACTTATTACGATCTTTTTTTATATCCCAAAATGATTACCACTATCGGTATTTTTTCTTGCGTGTTATCTACCTTGATCTCCACATTCTTCAAAAAAAAAATTAACACAATCTTCATAATCGTTATCAAGAGATATAACAACTATTTTCCCATGCTTCTTTGATGTTACAGCAACTATTCCCACCTTCTAGAGTGTTATTCCCACAATCTCAATATTATAATTTCGAGTGATATTCATACCGAGTGTTAATTGTATAATCATAATCAATTCGAGCGCTGTTACTACAAATCCCTGTATTTTCGTGGAATGTTTCTTCCTCCATCTCATGTACGTTTCGAGTATCATTACCGCAATCTCCGTATTTTCTTCCCAAGTGTTGCAGTCAATTTCCACTTCCAGGATGGGCGCTGCCTACTTCCAGTTCATACAATGAGTCGATAAAATCAATAAGTTCAGGTAAAGATGCCGTGGAAGACGAACGGAGGGAAAGCGGGGAGGAGCTAAGGGAAGGGAGAGGTGACTTGTAGGAGGAGGAGGAGGAGGAGGAGGAGGAGGAGGAGGAGGAGGAGGAGGGGAGGAGGAGGAGGAGGAGGAGGAGGTAGAAGAACGACAAAGGGGAGGGGTGACATGGAGGAGGAGGAGGAGGTAGAAGAACGACAAGGGGGAGGGGTGACATGGAGGAGGAGGAGGAGGAGGTAGAAGAACGACAAACAAGTTCCTAAAGCCTCCTCCACACGGAAAGGGTGGAAGGAGAGAATAAGAATAGGAACATGCCAAATAAAAGGGAAGAGAACCCTGGGTACCAAAGGCTGTAAACGGTCGAGGAGGAAAAGAACTGATGCGTTGTGGTGGCGAAAGAGCCTCCAAGCTACACGGAAGAACGAATTGACGAAGTACTACATAAAGTACTAACAAAAGAAAGTCAAAAGAAAGTCACAAAGAGAGAGAGAGAGAGAGAGAGAGAGAGAGAGAGAGAGAGAGAGAACCTGCACGCAGCCCAACACACTAGAAAAAGGAAAATGAGACAAGCTGTGAAAATGCATCAGGAAGATGCAGATAAATCTGTCTTCGAGGGGAATCATTAAATTACACACTACGCTGTTTTCCTTCATTTCCTACTGTTTATTAAAGAAGATGAATGGAACCCATAAAGAGATTCCTTTCCCCTATTTTGTCATACTCCCAAAGTTCTTGAAACTCAAATATATATGTGTATGTATATATATAATTCAATATATACATATATAAATATAAAGATATATTACATAAAAGTTCAATGTTATCCCTAGCTTAATTTTCAAGCATTCCCTACCGGGCAAAACACTGAGGGGAAGGAGCGAGGAAAAAGAAAAATACGAAAACCATAAGGAAAAGATCGATAACTTAAGGGAAATTACCCCCACTCCTTTCCATTCGTCTCCTAATCTGATGAGATACGCTCAAGGGACTCATCCTCTTCACAGAGCGGAACTTGTTACCCCCCAACACGACTCACGCCTGTCAAGTGATGTAGGCGGAACGAATGACTGCAGCGTTCCCTTTTGTATGGGGTAGAAATAAAGATTGGGTCGGCAGAAAGGATCTCTGTGCGACGAAATGTGAAATTGAAGGCGCGCAGGTGAACGTGGTGACTTTTTGGGTTTCGCTTGGCTTTTTCTGCTGCCATGTCTCTATGATAATCAAGTCCTTGCAGTAAAAAGTGACCCCTACCTACTGCTTTAAAACTTAATCTCAGATAATCAAGTACCTAAACTGAGAGCTTCAATCTTTATGCTAATTATTTCTAAGATAATCAACTGCTTAGGGTCATAGTCTGGTCTGGATCTATATGCTGTTCTATGTCCGTCATAATCAAGGCCTTATTATAAATCCTTGGCGTTTTATGAAACTTCATCTCTAGGCTTGATTCCTTATGCTACTTTATCTCTACAACAATGAAGGCCTTCTATATAGTAAAAGCTTAGCTCTCTCTGCTATCACATCTCTATAATAATACATTCCTTGAAATGAAAGCTGTGCTCTTTCTACTTCTTTTTACTGCTTTCTACTAATTTGGATAATCACGTCCTTAAACTAAAAGTTTGGCTCTCACGCTACCTGTCTCTAGGACAATCAGTCCTTCAAGCAAATTCTTGGCTCTTTATGCTACTTTAGCTCAATGATAATCAAGCACTTGCTGTAGAAGCTTGGATCTTTATGCTACTTTCTCGAGGATAATCAAATCATTATGAATATAATCTTGGCTCTTAATGCTATTTTATATCTGTAATAATGAAGCCTTTACAGTAAAAGATTGGGTGTTTATGCCACTTAAGCTGTAGGTCCCGTTGCTAGGTGACCAATTGGTTCTTAGCCACGTAAAATAAGTCTAATCCTTCGGGCCAGCCCTAGGAGAGCTGTTAATCAGCTCAGTGGTCTGGTTAAACTAAGGTATACTGTTATGCCACTTATCTCTGCGATACTCAGATCCTTAAGTTTAAAAGCTTAGTTCAGCATCAATTTCATTGTCTCAAAATGCCTTCGAGTTTTGGCGCGAGTGATGTCCTTTACCCTTATTAATCCCCGCAAGAAGGCCATACTTCCCTGGAATTCCTACTGGTGTGGAGAGAATGCAGGAACGAAAAGCGTGTACCCATCAAAGTTTCATTTGCCATACTTGTTTGGGAATCTAGTATTGTTTGGTCTAGAAGCCTCAACTAGACTTACATTAAAGAGCCACCTTCAACGACGTTGTCCATCCAACTCATTCGTTGGTGATGTCAGTTACAATCAATTCAAGAAATACCTCGCGCCCGTTGCAGAGCTGCAACATCATCATCTGGAAAGAAGCTAGCCTTAAAGCCCCAGTGATTGTTGCACCTACAAGCAATCATGTTGCGATAAATCTTTGATGGAGGTGAATATGAAAAAATAATGGGTCTGTCACCAGAGGTTTACCCATTGCGTGACCCCAAAAAAACTTTCCTTAAATACCCGTTGAAGAGCTCCATCTGCCTGTCACTCTC